>NC_045140.1:7651242-7797686 GCF_008831285.2 Nymphaea colorata
CTACATTGAATGGTAAAGCCAACATTTGTTGAGTTCTCTACAACTAGATTTCCTGTTTGCCCACCATAAGAAAATAGAGTAGAAGCCTCCTGCTGGAAATCTAGAAATACCAAACCAATATAGAACAAGCAACCAAGTGCCTTTAGAAAAGGAGCAGGAAAAAAGAAGGTGGTCTTGGTCTTCAACTGCACCCTTACAAAAACTGCATCTTGAAGCTAGAACAAGACCAAATCTTTGTGCTCTAGCCTCAGTTGGATGTCTACCAAAGCTTCCAATGTAAGAGAACCAAGTAGCTCGAAGAATGGAACTTGCTGAACAGAGTCTGTGTCTCCATCCCTACCAAACCTTTAATTCTAATTTTCTCTCATGTTTGAGATCGAGAATTAATTGGTCTACCATCATCTTTCCAAATTAGAAAGTCGTCACCTACAATGAGGCGAGTCTTCAATTTCTCTACAATCATAGTGTGATTAATCCATATTGGATCGTCAACCTAGTAAGTTGAGATAGCCTCTTTAACTGATGACCCTTCTTAAGAATCAATTAGAGTGTACAACTAACATGAGATGGAAGGGAATGTAGCACAGATTCAGTTAAGCAAATCATACAAACACAGGATAAAAGTCTGGCCTTCAAAAGACCCAATTTTTTCTTAATCTTTAGAGGAATTTCATCCCAGGCTGAGAAAGGAAGCTGAAAAGGAAAAAATGGGAACCCAAGGCATCTTGAGGGGAAAGTGCCTTTAGTCCAACCGTTGAATATTTTTTAGTTTCCTGCACCACTAGTTAGTGACATCAAATGGAAAGCAGACTAACTTGTCAAAATCAATCATCATACTAGAACCATTAAAAAGGTCAGCCAACATGGTCCCCAAAATCTTCAACTTCTTCATTGTAGCCTTGAGAAAAGCAAAACATCATCTACATAAATGATGGTCATAGGCCCTTCAATATTTCACCCCAAATCTGGAGTAAAAATCTGCTTACTAATTACTTTAAATTGAAGTCTTCAATAGAAAATTTCCATTACAATTAAGAACAAATAAAGAGGGAGAGGGTCCCCGTATTTTAAACCCCTTCCACTGTATAAAAAAAAAAAAAAAAAGCAATCAACAAATCATAAGAAGGTATAGACATGCTGAACATGACCCGATCCATGCACCAGGAGTGAAAACCAAGAAAAGTCAAGTCTGATTTCAAAAGATACCAATTTATCATAGGCTTTAGATAAATCAATCATTGCACAAAAGCTAAGGGATGAGGAGCGAACATAGAATGAGGCACTTCATGAGCCAACAAATAAGAATGACGAATCATCCTTTCAGGTAAGAAAGCCCCTTGAACATTAAAAATTTTCCTATTCAAAATATTCTTTATGCGAAAGACCATTACTCTTTTCCTAATGTAGTAGACCTAAAATTAGAAATATGTCTCGAGTCCACCTTTTTAAGCAGCAATGCAATATGCTTTTAATCAACCTTCCTCATCATATTGGTATTTGGAAAATGATCATAATGTCTCGATACTTCGATTGATATGATCTATGACTTATATTTGGATCTAAAAATGGATCTAGCTCTCAGATTTGGGGTTGGATCTGGATCAAAAGCTTAGAATGGATCAAAAATAATATATTTGGATTTGGATCTCGAATTTTGATCTAAAAGTCATACTTGGTTGTGAATCTCAGATTTAGTTCTGGATTAAGGTAAAAACATAAAATTGGACCTAAATTTGGATCTAGATCAAGAATTTGAAACTGGATAAGGATATGAATCTAGACTTTGGATCTTGGGTTCGGATTGGGTCCGAATTGATATGAAGGCACTGGGATTAAACAAGTCCAGAATTGAGATTTGGATCAGGTTTAGATCTAAAGTTTTGTTGTGGATCCAGTTTTAGAATTTGGATTTGGATATGAATCCATTTTGTATGTGGTTTGAGTCTAGGGATCTATTTTAGATCTGGGGCTAGTATTTGGATCTAGGGCTCTGTTTTGGATCTAGGGCTACCTTTGGATCTAAGGCTGGGCTTTGGATCTAGATTTGGATCTTGGGGTTTGTTTTAGGCCTATATATGATTTTTTGAACTGGATCCCAGTTTAAATAATAGAATTAGTCTAAATTGAGATTGGGCTTTGTGTCCAAAGTCTGAATTACATCCAAATAAGTCCCAAATATCGTTGATAGTCAAATAAAAGAAGAAATTGACCATAATTAAGAGAAATTGAGGTGGTTGAAGCCGAAGATCCTTCAAGGTTGTTGTAAAGTTATCACAAAATGTTTGATAAAGTCTAAATATAGAATCTTTGAAAAATTTGGGGCGATTACAGTCGTTGATGCTTTTCAGGAGAAGCCCTCGACAAAAACCCTATCTCGATGTTTCCAGCTATGGATTTAGATTTAATCCATTTTCAAATAAATATTCAATTGAATTGGGATTCAGTTTCGGTTCAAACAAATATCTCATATCAAATATCTAGTTCTTTAACATATGCAATTCAAGTTTGCTTGTATTTTAAAAAGTGAAATTTGGATTTTGTGGTAAAATTAACAGTCAGTTTTCGATTGAATTGAAATTATGAATTTAAAAGTCTGATTCATATATGGTACTATATGTGTTATTCATTTGTATTTGAATCCAAACATGTGAACATATTATACATTAGACATGGCAAATCGATTTGCATTCAATCCACTAACGTTTCTACTTGAGCATGCTAAATGGAGAGGATGTTGCAAAGGTGGATGAATTCAAAGTGCCAAAGTGAGGATTTTGAACATTATGTCATATATTAGTGTGGATGAGGGTGTTAAAAAAATAATTGCTGTGAAAAGAGAAATAAAAGTGTGAACTCAAACAGCGACCCAAACAGATGAGTCAAAGATTCTATAAATGGAGAACTCCGTGACGGAAAGTCGTTGAATGTAATATGGTTTCATAACCATTCCTCAGTGCGGTTAATTCATTACCACAGACTTCTTGATCTCCAACAATAGTATCCACCAGTCTTCTCTGAAATACAGAAATATAAATTAAAGAAAAAAGTTGCTAAGGTGTCAACGTGTTGTAAGGCCTAGAAGGTGCAGCTGGACTACCCCATCTTCAGACACTTTCTTCTTGTTTCTACTACACTTTGTTTTGGCATCATAAGACAAGCCTAAGCAAAGGCTGACGTTCCCTGCACTAATTGTCTGCCACCTACTCGCTCTGCCGAAATTTAGAGCCCCTCTCCCTAAACAACTTAAGTTGCAGAACTATTTAGAAAATGACGCTTTCATATTCCTCTCTCAGATGTGATTCCCAAAAAAGCCTCATGCAAGGATTGGATAAGAACATATCTACTGAAATGCACAACCATACCTCTACCAAAGTCCAACCAGACATTTGGATCTTACATAAAGCAGCGTAGTTGGAGTTCATTTGCTTCGAGAAATGGGGCAAAGGCAAGAAAAAATTGCTTTTAACAGCACATTCAACAACATAATCTTTACTATGTTTGACATGTTTCATGTAGACGACTCTGCCATCTCCAACCACTACTCTAAAATTTCCATATCAAACTATAGGTACCCGGATCTAAACCCAGAACTAGCAACCACATATGCTAATGAAGCATCAAGCAACAGGTGCCGCACATTCGCAATGCTAGCACCAACACATATTAACGGTGCATCAAGCATGACTCACATGGGCCTAATAGTGCCATACATTTCCAACAGGCATCACTTGGCGAACCAATCTGAATGCGCAAGCATTGCTCACAAATCGACTATTTAGGTAGTGAACATTGACCAACCTAAAAAATGAACTTGCGACAGGTAATGTTCCTCTTGCCATCAGATGCACAGAACTCTACCTTCGCAGGTAATCGTTATCAGATACGACTCGAACAGAGAGTGTCCATGTTAGGGTTTCCAGAGTTCAAAGTGGCCTCCCGTACCAATTACGACAGTTGTTCAACAATGTCACCAGAGGGGCCTCCTTGGGCATAGGTGGGTATCAGTGATTCTAGTCAGCAACGGATCCCATGTGATGCAAGCGGGACAAGTTGTTTATCAAGCATTGTCAATTGTCATCAGGTGGTAGGCTTCCCCGGCCCACGATATCTTTCAAAGACTATGGTGGAGAGCGAGATTCCTCCATCGCTCAGCAGGAAGGCAAATGCTCATTGGTGTCCATAGTAGCAGGTCAACGAAAACTGGAAAGAGCAGATGCACAGATTGAAGGCTGTGAAAGTCGGATCCGTTACTCATGAACCCAGAATGTGAAAGCGTCTTCCAACGAAGCAGATTCCGAAAAGGATGGCCGTCTGAGCAACTGATTCATCTTTTTTTTGTTGTGAGCCTAATCTAGTCTGAATACTGGTCTCAACCTAGTGAGGGCTGGAATACAGTCCAGGAACGCAAAAAGTAGTAGAGTCGTTTCACGACTCCCATTTTGTTTATATACATATCCTCTTCTTTTTTGTCAATAAAATCAGGGGGGTAAGCCCCCAGCAAGCGTTTACCGGCAAGCATATAAATATACAGCATCCTGTAGAAGAACAAAATTAACTTAAACTTTTGTCCGCGCAAAATCTCATTCAAGCTCGCTGATCCTTGGTAGGGGTAAGTCTAATGGCCGCCACGGAATTCATGAGAAAGGCCAAGAAGTCTCAAAATTTTGGCTGCTCGTACTACCACAGCAGCATCCAAAAATTATCTGCCAATTGACGTTCGCCACAATTATAATGGAGAAAAATCTCTCCACTTCTTGCTTCAAACGCTTTCTGGCAATTACACCAAATCAAAACATCAAAAATCAAATAGAATAAATATAGATACAGAAAACTCATTCATATCCTCAATGGTTGGTGACCGGGCCTTGTTTGTTCCAGGTTGGTATGTTTCAATTTTGCTTTCTTGGTTGCAATTTCTTGGAATGGGTTGCCCATGCCAGCTAGATGTTGGGACTTCTTTATCTTCTTTCTTTTACCCTGATCATACTCCTCATCCCTGAAAGTTCGCAAAATGATAAAATATGTAATTGGATTTTCGTTCAAACATCAACCATTACTGGCTACAACTTTACAATCTCTTACCATTCATCAAGCACATAACCAATGCTTGTTAGCAGTTTACCCTGGAACTGCTTGGCCCGATCACATCCTGATGCTTGTCCATCATCCCAGCGAGCAACTGCAAAGTAGGAATAAATCAGCTCTGTCCATACATATATATATGCAATGCATGATCTCAGAAATTTCACTTTTTGTCCACATGCATTTTTCACAAATCTAACCCCATGGGAGGATCCTCTGCGTGAAAAAACCTAGCGATTATAAAAGAACCCTACTCCTGAATGCAGAAGAGGAAAAGAAAATAAAAACTGGATTCGATAATAAAGAAAAAAAGGTTGCCGAGCATCTACACAATGGCCTAGGCATTTTGAAATGGCAGGTTGCTTAGAAAACAGCCAGCTTAAGCAACCAGGCAAGCCTAGGAGCTTACGTAAGCAGTCTGTCACAACAATTAAATGCTACTATTTGGTGAAAGATCTTGTTTGTTCAAAGCAACTCCAACAGATCTCCCTATATTTTTCCTTATTCTCAGAACTAAAGAGCTGATTAAGGTGCCCAACATTGAGTTGTCAATAACTAATCTCTACGCACACAATCACAGTCAAAGACTTGTTTTGGAGAAAATTAGTCCCCAGGAGCCCATGAAGTTCGCTTCTGCTAATAGTTGGCTCCAAACAGTAACCCAATATTATTGGAGGGCTAGAGACTCCAATTTGCAGTTGGACATGTTTCCTTTCTCCTTCATGTCCCCAGCCTCCTGGATTACCAAAAGCAATTTTCCAAAGACAACTGCCTTTCTTAGCTCAGACATCTGATATCATTCTATCAGACACACTACCCCTCCACTTTCCGTCATTTCAAAATTACTTGTTATGAAACTAACGGCAATCTAACCACATGGTTTTTTAGAGAACTTACATAAAAAATATAGGATTTGAAGAACTCATGAATAGATCAGATATTACAAACACATTAAAATCAATGGCCTTGGCTTTGTCACCTAATAAAATCTGATCCACATTGTGTTTCTACATTTTTGTGTATGTAGAATCCATCTGTCCAATTAGATTCTAACTTCCAAGTCGTTAAAATTGGAAATCAAACACAGACTGCTCGCGGTCCTAAAAAGGCTACTCTGGACTAATCCGTCTGAGCTGGTCCAAGTTGGTTGACTAAAATAAAACAAATAGGGAGGTGAAAAAAAAATTAAAGTGATAAAAGTAGTAAAAAGACAATATATTACTATGAATCAAAATCAAATAAACCATGTAGTTCACCTGTGACAGCCATAGGAGGATATCAATTGCAACACCTCATAAATCTGATCTGTGTTGTGCTTCTACATTTCTAATACACAGAATCTATCTATCCAATTAGATTCTCCGTCGTTAAAAATTAAACTTGGAATACAGGCTGCTCACAGTACTAAAAGGCCAGTCTAGACCACTGAACTGGTCCCAGTTGGCTGACTGAAATAACACAATAGGAAGGCAAACACAGACTGCAGCTTATGTATATAACGCTACTTTGTGTGTGTGCGTGTCCGTGCTTCTGAAAACATGTATGTCTCTGTTGACTAAAAAAAAATAGTAAGAAGTCCAGCAATATAATGTTTAAAATGGTTAAAGAACTAAACATAAAATAATCATACTAGTCAACTAAACCACATCGTTCAGCCAATGCACAGATGACAGAACATTATGCAATATATCCTGCTACCAATATATATGTGCACAAATGTATGAATGTGTGTGTGTATATGCATGAAGAGAGAGAGACTGACACAAGCTTAATAAAATTGAAAATTTTCAGTAAACCATAGGGAGAGAAATTTAAAAAAAAGGAAAGAAAAAGAAAAACTAACCTGCAATTGGTGACAATCCTCTTGAAAGCAAGTCCATGAACTTATTCTGAACTGCTCCCTTGTGCTGACCATTTGCCTCTCTTACACAAGCTAGATCCCCAGACTCATTTGTTTCTGCAGTTTTCTGCATATTTCTCTCTCTATTCATTCTTTTTCTTATACTTGTACTGCCATTATCACATTGACTTTGATCTCCCAGGTTGGCATAGCCATTTTCCTTGTATGCTACTCCAACCTGGCAAGACATACCCTGTGCATGAACAGGATCTCTGTGGACTTGTTCAGGAACACCAGTTTGACTTCTCAATTTAGTGCCTAAAATATCCTTTGCAATACTTTGCCTGATCTGGCTCCTGGCCTTGTGTTTATAATCTTTTTGTACTTTTAACGCTGCCAAAAACATTCTTCCACGAGAAGTAGGCATCATAGGAAGATATTTTCTCTTCCTGATCTGCTTGGAAGTGGTCCTTTTCTGGTCAAGAACAGCACAAATTGTGTTCTGGTTGGTAAGAGCCTCCTCAGAACAACCATTCGTCACAGTGGCCTGTGCGTCAATTGAAAGTTGTGCCTCACTATTCTGTGTTGATATTCTTGGCAGATCAACAGTCTTTTCTTCTCCAACAGAGCCACCAGGCTGTAAGTATAAAACATATTCATATCATTTTCCACTAACAATGAACACATTCCCGTGAGCATTTAACATAGCCAGAAGACCTATATATATATATATATATATATATATATATATATAGAGAGAGAGAGAGAGAGAGAGAGAGAGGGAGCGAGAAAGAGAGAGAGAGTGTGTAAATAAGATGGATTTTGATTTTAAACATTTTCCACTTTTTGAGGGGTAAATGCATCTTTCCAGATTTAACTTACAGAGTTTATATGGTGGATATCAGTTTTTGGAAGACAATCTCAAAAAGCAAGTTTCTTCTTGTTATTCAAAAAACACAATGGTAAAGTGCATTAAATTCATAGGCTCATAGAACAGTTTTTGGGTTGTGAATTGTGAGTACTTTATAAGTTTATAGGTCTCTGGTTACAGTTTACACCACACATCTTCAATGGGGGTCAAAGAAACTCGAATTGTGAAACAGAAAAACATGTTTATTGCATGCACACATGCACATGTGCACACACAAGTAAATTTGTCGACAAATAGCCAATATATAATCAACATCATTTTACAAAAAGTTCATAGCCAAAAGAAAGAAAAGAGAGAAAGTTGGCCGATGCATTGCATTGGGCAGTTGAGAGTGGATTCCCATGTACAATGAAAATTCTCTCTCCCCCCCACCCCCACTATTTTTTCTCGGGGTGTGTATTCTCATTTCGATATTCTCTAACCAAAACCTAGCCGAAGGAATCAAATTGCATATATATATATATATATATATATATATATATATATATATAATCGCTAGATTATGACTTCCAAAAATACGATCATTAGGGTGCCATTTGACTTTTCCAGCAAATTAATGATGCTTTTTACAAGTCTAACCATATAGATAAAATTGGATTGGCCCAAAACTGTAGTTTCTAGAAAATCAAAAAACTCCAATTAAAACTGATAATTAAACTTATGTACAAAATTTAATCTATATATTGGATTTTCACTTTTCAATCCTATTTTGGAGATTCCAAGTATATCCGTATGATAAGATTCAAAGAAACAATTTCAAGTCACAAGAAAGGACTGGCACCAGACATCACATTTGGAGATGCTTATTTCACTCGTTTGGAGGATCATGCTCCTAAATTCGTTAGATTTAATAGCGATATTGATGAACATGGAATAGCATGTCCATGAGCAGTTTCTTAGCAAGAAGCAGAATTTACCTGACAACCAACTGAGCCATTTGGAGCAAGCAGCTTCTTAGGAGAAGGAATGTGGGAGTCAGTGTCCCCAGTTGACAGAATTGCTGACTTATGGACATAATCCACATGGGCTGTTCCAGTCTTTGATACATCCGGGCTATTATCATACACAGTGCAAGAATTGGTAACACATGATTCGCTGTCACCATTAGAGGGAGTAGCCAATTTCTCTTCACAAGCCTGCTTCGAGATTCTGTTGTTAGATGCATGTTTATTGATTGCATCATTAAGTGCCGCCTTCGCAGAACCTGCTGAACTAATAGTGGCATTTGAACTAACTTTTATTGATTCAGCTGACTGATGCGAACATCCAAAGGCTGTGTCCATATTTGTTTTCAAGTTTGATAACTCTGATACAGCATGTTTGGAGTTATTCAAAGAGTTAACAGCTGGACTAGAAGAACCCATCTTATGCAGTTTGACTTCCCTCACCATAGATGCAGCAGATAGTGAAATACCATTTTTTACTCCTATATTATGATTCCAACTGTTTTCAACGGCCCTATTGACAGATCCAGGAATAACACCATTCTGAAGAATGCTTTTTTTCATATTAGAGTTTTTCCTATCAAATACATAGAACAACATGTAGGCCTTCTGCTCCATCACAGACTTTTCGCTGACTTGACTAACCTGCAAGACATATTAAATCAATAAAAACTTGAAAAGAATAGATATTATCATTCCAAACAATAATAAAAAGTTTCTCAAGAGATTCTCATATGAAGAGACATCATTGCAAGGCCTAGAATTTATAAGCCAAAGCATGTAAACCCATGCATCAAGCAAAAAGTTACATCTATTCTCTAATCATTGTATACAACTTCTCTGAAAGATCTCTATCAAGTTAAATTGATAATTTTGCCTAAACATTCTTGCTTACTGTCAGCAACCGGATGTAGCATATGTGGACAAGTGCATACCCGATTATCATCAAGTGCATGCCAAACTCCACTTGAGGTGCGAACAAAGCAGTAATAGTGACCAGAATGAGTACTCCAACCAGCATGAACCAAAACTCCATAAAGAGAGTATTTTAGGTCTCCTTCCTTCATAAACAAATAAAAATGAAAAATGATAAGATAGAGCAAGCCTTCAAAAGTTTGACGAAGCGGAAATCTGTGAAGAGAACTTACATATGGTCCACTGACATATGGCTTTAGATTCAGTGTTGTCCCAAACTCAACCTTCTTGTCTATTTTGCGTCCAGGCTCACCTGAGCCAAATCTTTTTAAATGAATTGTAAGGACATATGGAGCCTTATGAATAGTAAGTTGTTTGCGAGCTCGAACTTTCTCTTTGCAACGTGCACATTGGTATTGCTTTTGTCCCCCATCCAGCTCTTCCACGGCAGTAAAATGTGCAAGTGCCTTGGGTAGTGAATCTGCTTTCACTATTTGCAAGCTCAAGTCCAAGAAGGGATCAAAAGTATTTGAACAATGAGAACATTGTGTGCATTTCACCTGCTTATTATGCAACAATTTTTCAACAAAAGAAATTTGTTGCTAGAGGTTTCAGAGATCATAAGTTCAATTTAGTATTTTGGCTAGAATAGCTGTACCTGACTCCTAAGTTTTCCACCAAAGATTTTGTGAACTAAGCTTTTTTCATATGCACTAGGTGTCTCACTCGATACTCCTGAAGGCAAGCAGCATCTATGCATTGATTCCATTAAATTAACCATGTATTCATGGGCATCCTCCTGTCTTGAAGCACGAAAACTGTGTGATATGCCTGATTGAGCAGTCAAGGACTCAAATGCATTTCTATTTATCCAACATTCTGGACTGCAATACCAAAAATTCCGTTTGCACAATCTCACAATTTGGTTTTTGAAGTTATATGAGTTGCCACTTTACATCACATAAAAGGATAACGAAGTATAAAAAATTAGTAGATGCCAGCAAAATTGTTCCTTGATCTCTTGATGATATGAATCCCTCCATAAAACAACATTCTGAGTGCATTTCTAAGTACATGCACTCTACAACATACTTCTTGGTGACAAAAACAGTAAGTAGAAACCGGTGTCCACACGATCTTAATATGAATACTAAATTTTGGCAATTCACCAACTTTTGTTACTTCTGAACGTAATATGCATAACGTCATATTTTGCTTTCAGCAAATAACAAGAGTTAACACGCTTAAGCCTACATTGTGCACATGCTGTTGTGACCTTTCCACACTCAGCTACGTGTCTCTTAGGCTGCTATGTAGCAACTATGCACCATTGATCCCACAAACATGAATATACCTATTTATGAATTTGAAGAAAAATGAACACAATAGAATCAGATAAATGTTCTGGATGGTGATCTGTTAACGTGAATGCTGTGTCTATATCTATGCAAACCTATGCGGACTTATGCAACACATTATTAGGACCACATTTCACCTAAAGAATAATTTAAACAACAAAACTGGGGAAGAAAAAAAAAATACTTGATAAGATTTTGAAGCTACAATTATCTTTCACTGTGCATGCAACTTGTGTTGACCACTAGAAGTTGATTTGTCTTAATGAACAACAAAATAATGTGAAGACCAAAACTTCTTCCCAATGCATTGCACATTGTCTAACCCTACTAGGCAAGCATACATACTGAAACATTCACAAAATAAATGATTAAACATAATAATCAAATATTATAATAAATTTCATAAAATGTAGAGCTTCCAGAAAGGTTCTATATGAGTTGGAAGCCACACAACATGCATATAAACACTAACACAATGCTGCTTAATATATAAGACATGCAGAGACAGCAGAATAGTGGGGAGGAACAGTTGTGGATATTTAGATGGTCTGTTTCCCCCATTCTATGAAAGCAAAGCACGAAGTTGATAAATGAACAAGCAAAATAAAAGGATACTCCTCAAGTTTCTGACGAGATGCATGGGTGATAGAATTTTCCCAGATGACTGCAGAGCAGATCTAACATGGTTCTGAATTGCACACATTGCACAGAATCCAGCAATATGACCTTTATTGATTGAAATTATATTAGCAAAGGAAAAAAGGATGCTCCGACAAGAAGACAACTTATTGCTTCCTAGAATGTAACAATAAACAAATAAAATCAAGACATCTGATCTAAGGAAAGGAAACAGAAATACATGTAAATAACATACACAAACTCTAAGTTTTGCGAGATAAAAATAACAAGCTACTCAAAAAGAGCAGAGAAGAACAGGGAAAAAAAGAAGAATAATCAAAACATTCGTGTAAGAAATAAGGGCTAATCAATAACCATTTAATACTCAAAAGAACTGTCAAATAAATCAGAGTATTAGAGTGGAATACCTAGATAAAGTTGGACCTCTAATGGTATTTTAACAAGGGAATTGTCATCGTGGCTAGAAAAAAATCCAAAACCAAGCGCTGAATAGACCATAACAATCCCTAGAATCTACGGACAGCTTTGGAAATTATGCACACATCGGGTGTTTTTATGAATATGCATACGTGCAAAGAAAGAAGGTCCAGAGCAGAATGGATCATCCCACAAACCTTTATCAAGTAATTGCCAAGACATTTATGAAAATAGAAAAACAGAGATGAACAGTTCCCTTTGTCACTAAAATTTGTTAGAAAGCACTGAAAAGTAACCAAGTTAAACAGGCATTTATGCATTTTTCTGAGGAATTAAGTTTTGGAACAAAGTACTTTCTATAATTTTAAAACTATCCCAAGCTTTCTTGATAGTTGATATCATTGTGGATTTTCTTTTCAAAAACTTCAAAATATTTCAAAAAAGCGCTGATCAAACAGATTGATTAGCTTCATGACAGTTGAATATTTGTATATACAATACGGAAGAACATGTAAGAAAAGCTAAACAAGAGCAAGTAATCAAGCATAGTGTAACACTGGCAACAAAGACACCCTCAACTAAGAAGGCTTATCCATGTTAAGTACCCTTTGCTAGAAATGGTACAAATAAACACTTTATGCTTGAAAAAGAGGAAATGAATAAATAAGAACTAAACAAAGGTCCCAAAACTGGTGGTAACTGCTATCTAGCTTTTATGTTTTTCCCTTTCAAAATACAACTAATAAACATGAAGCCAAAAGAAGTAGCAATAACCAAGCACAATATTCCCTTCATTTGTTTATTTAAGAAATAGCATTAGATTCCACGAAAATCTATTTTTAAGGATTTGAAGCAAATTGAAACTGTGAAGCCAACATAAGTAAACAAAATAGAAAAGGGGGCTCAAACAAAATAATCATTCCAAGAAGACATAATTTCATCATCTTCAAACAAAAGTCTAGCAAAAGCAGGTGGAGAGTATTTAGGCATTCTATTGAAATTACAAAACACCGTAAACGTCAATGACAAACGTACCTCTTATTATAAAGGAATCAAACAACTTGACCCCAAGACACATAAAAGTCTCACCACATCAACAGAAAGAACACCATTAACAAAAAAAATATAAAGGAAAGAGATGAACAACGACACAACTGAGTGTTGGACGTTACCAAATTGTATTTAAAATTGAAAACTTTTTTTTATTCGGCAGTTGTATCTCCTACGATTTTGGTCTGTTACAGATTGTGATATAGTTTCCTTTTCTTTTGGAAGAGATAATGCTGAAACGTTATCGTGCAGTGTATATTATATAACACTCTTTTGTAAAGAAATCAAGTAGTCGATTAACCTCCTTTCAAGCTTTTTACCGCTTAACATGGTACCAAGCCCATGGAAACTTGATCCTTGTCAACTACGGCTGAGAATCAGTCACCGCATGCACCATCAACCGGTGGAAATTACTCTCAGCGTCCATCTGATGAAGACAATCCATTCTACCTTCATCACTCGGACAATCCTGGTATGGTTCTAGTTTCTCAGCCCTTAACCTGTGACAATTATGAAGTCTGGTGCTGTGCTATGTCTATGGCTCTAGCAGCCAAGAATAAACACGGGTTCGTCGATGGCTCTATTCCTAAGCCAACTGGTCCCAAGTCTCTGGTTATCTCTTGGGAGCATTGCAATAATATGGTTCTCTCATGGTTGCTTAATATTCTCTGCACAAGACTCTATCGTCTACTGTTGATTATGCCAATAATGCAGCACTTGTTTGGCAAGAACTGAGAACTAGCTTTCCACCTTCCAATGCTCCACGGTTGTACAAAAAATAGTTACTTGTAAACAGTTTCAGTCCTCTATTGGTGTTTATTACTCTCAAATTAAAGCCTTGTGGGATGAATATGATTCTCATGTGACGTTACCTACTTGTGACTGCGGCACCATGGCAAAAGTTGCTGTGATTCTTCATCGGCAACGTCTCATTGAATTTTTAATATGCCTAAATGACAGCTACAGTGCTATTCGTAGCCAAATATTACTCATGGATCCAACTCCTACCACTCCACGAGCTTATTTTCTTCCCATTCAAGAGGAAAGTCAGCAACAGTTCATATTACTTTTCCCCTTGAAAATACTACTGCTGTCCAACATCCAAATGTTAATAATGTCAGACGATGCAGCAAATCTCGCCTGCAATGTGAGCACTGTGAGCGTACAAGACACACTAAAGTCCGATGCTATCACATTCATGGTTTTCCAAGCACGTTTGGCTCTAATGCCCCTAATCAGCAAACCAAGGTAAACCCCACCTCTGTTGATGCTTTGTCGCAAAGTCATACACCATCTTCCTCTACCTTTGGTGCAATCTCTCTCAATCCATACATGTATCATCAGTTTATGGACTTCTTAACCAACCAAACCCCAAAAGTGAACATTGTAGGTATGTCTCCTCAATCCATTGCTTGCCTACCTACCTCTTCTAAGTGGATCATAGATATTGGCGCCCCCCATCATATGGCCAGTTTAATATCTCTTCTTCTTTCTCCATCATTAGCCATTTTTAATCCAGTTTGCCCAATGGATCAACCACACCTGTGACTCACACATGGCAGGTTCGACTGACCCCTACTCTTACATTGTTGAATGTCCTTCTCATTTAACCTTATTTCTGTTCCTAAACTTGCCATAGAAAATCACTGTGATGTTATCTTTTCTAACTCATATTGTATTGTTCAAGACCGAGCCTCGAAGAGGACGATTGGGCGGGGTAGGTTGGAGAATGCCGGTATGTTTCGGAGCTTGACAAACTAGCTGCTGCTCATGTGACGCCAGACCCATCTCATATATGGCACTGCCGCGTTGGTCACCCATGTTATTCTAGACTTAAGATTTTATTTAATTCTTTGGATTTGTCCTATGTTGATGAACATTGTTCTATTTGTCATCTTGCTAAACAGGCTTGTGTGCCTTTTCTCAATACTTTCATCTCCACTACTTGTTTTCAATTGATTCACTGTGATATTTAGGGAAGTTATCAAACGGGATCACTTTTGGCGGTGCACTATTTTTTTTAACCATTGTCACAGAAAACGCATTTTATTAAAAAAAAATGTGTATAAAATGTGAAAAACAAGTCAGCCACATAAAACGTAAAAAAACGAATTTTAAAAAAACACCAAAAAATAAAAAAACAGGTATAATATGCATTTTTTGCGTTTTTTCGTATTTTTATTAATTTTTATTTTTTTATAATTTTCAGGATGTATTAAATGTTTTAAATTTTTTAAAAATTCGCTGAGATTTTCCTGAGATATACAATTTTGCCGTATTATACCCGAGAAATGTCTCGCCGTATAATACCCATACATGTTTTTTGTGACAATGTTTTTAACTATAGTAGTTGATTTTTCACACTCCACCTGGGTTTATTTGATGTGGCATAAGCATGAAACCTTTTACATCATCCAAAACTTCATTTCCATGGTGAAAAATCAGTTTCAAACTTGAGTTAAAAAAATTCGTAGTGATAATGGGTCAGAATTTTTTTTTCACAATATGATAGAATTTTGACAAAGTAAAGGTATTGAAAGACAACACTGTTGCGTTGGCACTCCACAACAAAATGGAGTCATTGAACGCAAGCACAAGGATCTTCTAAATATGGTCTGTGTGTTACGTTTTCAAGCTCAAGTCCCACTTAAATCTTGCGGTGATTGTGTTTTACTGCAGCCTATTTATTAAATCAGCTCTCAACAAAACCATTGGAAAATAAGACCCCTTTTGAGATTCTACATAAAAAGAGGCCTAAATATGATCACATCCGAACCTTTGGATGGTTATGTTATGCTTATAACATATCCAAATTCCAAATACCATAAGTTTGATGCAAGATCGCAAAAATGTTTTTTCATTGGATACCCAATTGGCCAAAGTGCTTATAAACTATATGACTTAGAATCTCATGAAGTTTATACAAGTAGTGTTGTACATTTTGTAGAGCATGAGTTTCCTTTTTCCAGCATCCAAGAAAGCGATGGACAACTTGTCTTACCTATCCCATCGCATGAATCTCTTTAATATGAGTAGCATGGACCCATATCTGATTCTTCCCATACTCCATATCTACCACCCACCATCATAGATCATCCCAACCCACCGTCAAGTTCCTCCACACCCACTCCACCTCCATCTAATAACATCACTACTCAGCCTGACAACCAAACTTTACGGTGCTCTACACTACAGCGCATGGTTTCATCTCATCTCCAAGATTATCGGTGTTTCCACACCTCCTCAATCTAGCCGTCCCAATAGGTAATAGCCCTCTTGTTACATTGCTTACTCAACATCCCATGCATCATTTTCTTCACCTTGATAACTTCTCCACACGACACCAAGCCTTCTTATCAACCATTCGTAATACCCATGGGCCATTAACTTTTGATGAAGCAATGTAGTGTCAACAGTGGATAGATGCCATGGATGTTGAGTTTCGACTTTTGGGCATTAGAAGCTAACTCTACTTGAGAAATTGTTCTTCTTCCACCATGCAAAAAAATTCATTGGATGTCGTTGGGTCTACAAAATCAAGTATCATGTTGATAGTTCCATTGAACGCTATAAGACACATCTTAATCGAAAGGTTATACACAAACCGAAGGCATAGACTACACAGAGACATTTTCTCCCGTCACCAAAATCACTACTCTTTGATGCCTTCTTTCCATAGTAGCCACTAATGGCTGGTCTTTATGTCAAGTTGATGTTAATAATGCTTTTCTTCATGGGAAATTGCATGAAGAGGTCAACATGACACTACCATTGGGTTTTACCTGAGGAGAACACAGTTTGTCTGTTACAAAAATCTCTTTACGGCTTGAAGTAGTCCTCCTATAATTTCAAACTTACCGATTTCCTTGATCAACTTGGATTCCATCAATCAAAGGCAGATTACATTATTCTCTAAAAAAGATCAACATGGCAGCATACTTGTTGTATATGTCGATGACATCGTCAATTTGAGGAGATAAAAAACATGCATTCAACAATCGAAGGTGGTCATCAATGTGAAATTTCAACTCAAGGACTTGGGTGAACTAAAATGTTTCCTAGGCATTGAAATAGCAAGATCAAAGCAAAAAACTTTTCTATCTCACAAGAAATATATCCTAGATATATTACATGAAACCAGGTATAGTGGAGCAAAGCCCAACGACACCCCAATCGAACATCTCAAGGTTGATAATAAAAAGGGCCAGCCTTTAAAGGATCCAACATTTTTTAGAAAAATTATTGGTCGACTATTCTACTTGACAATAACTCGTCTGGACATCCTACATAGTGTGCATATTATAAGTCAATTCATGGCACAACCAAGGACGACGCATTTGGAGATGGCATTTCGCATATCGTAAAGTCTTCTCCTGGTTATGGCATTTTATTATCATCCAATAGTGAAGTTCTTGTTAAAGGGCTTTGTGACTCCAATTGGGCAGCATGCCCAATGACTAGAAGATCGACTTCTGGTTTTTGTGTTTTCATTGACAATAGCCCAATATCTTGGAAAGTCAAAAAGCAAGCCACCATGTCAAAGTCTTCAGTAGAAGCAGAATATAGACCGATGGCATCGGCATCATCTGAAATGACATGAATCAAATATATTCTTAAGAATCTTGGAATTATTCACGGTCAAGCTATGGAACTATATTGTGACAACAAAGCAGCCATCCATATAGCAGCCAATCCCGTCTTCTATGAAAGAACACAAAACACATAGAGATTGATTGCCACATTGTTAGAGAAAAAATCCAAAATAAGGAGATATGCACAAGACACGTGGAATTTGAAAAGAAAATTGCAGACATTTTTACCACGTTCAAGCTAAGAGGCATATTGGCACTTATTGATCCAGGAGCTCCAACTTGACGGGGAGAAAATTGTCATTTAAATTTAAATTTTTTTTATTAGGCGAGTTGTATCTCCCACGATTTTGGTCTGTTACAGATTGTGATATAATTTCCTTTTCTTTTGGAATAGCTAGAATCTAAACATTATCGTGCAGTGCATATTATATAATACTCTTTTGTAAAGAAATCATGTAGTCGATTATCCTCCTTCCAAGCTTTTTACAGTTTAACACTGAGACACCGACACGAAGATTTAATGTTCAATAACTGCAGGAAGCTCAAAATTTCTACCAGAACGAACAAAAAAAAAACTGGGTCGGGAAGAAATAGAGCCAATGAAACACTCACAGGAAGACTTGTGCTTCCCGCTCTGCAGATACGCCGCCAACGGCTCCGTGTAAGTCAGGCATTGAAGAACAGAATTGAGATAGCAGGTATTTCCGAGATTAGCCAAACCAGCGCCCTGTTTCATGGAGAATATCCCACAAATATCGATAAGTAAGAGAAGAAAATAGAACAATGAAATAACTAAAGTTCACTAAAACTTACTATTCTCTTAAACCCAATCCCCAAGGTGAGTTCAGGGTCCAAAACAATTTCCTGCGCGTCCACTGCCTCAGACGTCTTGGCTAGAGCCGAAAAACTGGGGTTCAGAGAGATCTTCTGAGAATTGAACCCGGGGTTCAAGGTCTCCAACTTGAAATCTCCAGTCAGGAATGAATCTGATAGCTTCCGCGCAGGATGAAAAGCGATTCTCCTCGGCAAAACGAGATCTAAAGAAGGATGAGAAGAACCATTTCCCGATTTTTCTAGATTCGGGGCGAATCCAGCCATCGCATCCCCAGGAGGAAGGAAAAGGACGCTAGACCCTACAGCCGCCTCCTTCCTCCTTCCCTCTCCCCTAAAACCCTTCAAACACACCCCTTCTCTCTCCCTCTCCACCAGCCACACCTTTATTAACTTATTTAGTACAATTACAAGAAAACGCACTTCATTTATTTAAAAGGACAGAATCAACCCTAAATTAGGAAAAACATCATTTGACGCGCAACAATCTGAATAAGCTAATTTAACTGGCACTGTTTTTTATTTTGACTGCGAAGCCTTAGAATGACAGTACCATGAAAAAGCTCAGGCAGTATGATGCCAGGCCAAATCTTCTATTTGACACCCTTCACATTTCCTTCTCACCAACCGGACGAGTTGAAACCTGCCTGCCGTATGTAGTGATTTGCAACAAATTGACATAAATTTTTAAGCCACCGATTTTGGACCGAACGAGATTTAATTGAAACACATTTGAAGTCTATTCGTGTTTCATCAAATTATATTCAATCCGAACTCGGATTTGATTTTTACAGCTTGGTTTTTTCATATAAGTGCATGACCCCGTCACAACTTCTTGGAAAGATGAAGGTGTAATCAGACTTTGCCTTTAATCAGCAGGCAAATAGTCCCAAGGAAGCAAATTTGAAGGTTTTGAAGATATTTGAAGGTTTTGAAGATATGAAGTCGTGTATAACTACAATTGGAGATGTAGGTTGCATTTGGATGTACAGGTCAGGTCAGCATAGACACTAAATGCTTGTTGGCGTATTCCATGAATTTGTCCCAAAAATTATTTTACTGCCAACTGACCCCTAACATGTAGCAAACGCATCTCATAGATGGAAAATGTCTCATGCCATTCTGCTGTGGCTGTTCTAAGGTGGAGGAGCTTGCACAAGTTAGTGAGCCCTATCTATGCTTAAAATAAGCTCTTACACCCACAAATGATTCTAAGTATAAATTCTTAATGTTCGACCGATTTATAATAGGACTGAACATTTATTCTGGTTCAAACATGATCCAACTTAAAACAGATACTTGAGTGTCAAATGAGTCCCAATGACTCAGCACGCTCCAATCCTAGGCAAAAATCAATCCTAAAAGGTTTGAGATCGAGTCGTCTACGATCAGTTTTCCGAGCTCATCTGCCTTATTTTTTACCACATGGCCTGGATTTTCTTGCTTGCATCTCATCAGCCCTTCAGAGGGTGAAAATAAATCAAATGTATCCCAGCAGCTTACCAGAGTTGCCATTTTAACTTACAAAAATGTTGTTCAAGTAATTATCTGGGTTTTCATTTTGACAATACCGAATGCTTACATTCATTTTACTACCACTCATGTCTAAGTGAAGTATCAGTTATTTTGCATCCCCTTCACATGTAAAAGGGTCATCATTCAAAAGGTTCCCAAAACTTTGGTTGCTTTGCTTTTTCATTTGCTATAATTAATCAAACACAAAAAAATGCACTGACGTAGTGCAAAAGCCACATTATCCTTTGGCTTTCTTGCTTCATGAGTTTTGATGTTGTTGCAGACAAGACCTTAAGGCCCTATTTAACAACCATAACAAGTTGTTACTGTTCCCATGAACCTACCCTAAAAATTGGAACAGATTTATGAAACATTATAACACTGTACTTCTATGAATATGCCCTAATTTTGGAGGTAGGTTCATGGAAAGTAACATCTTGTCACTGTTGCTAAATGGGGCCCTAAATTTCCGGTGCTATTGTTGCAGCAACAAGTGGGTCAAATAAGAATAGCTTTCATATACATTTCATCAGTTCACTCTCACTGAAAAGGAAAAGCGTTTGTGTACTTAGAGTTGGCAGGTGGATGCAAAAGTGAATCAAGTAGAAGTTTCATTTCCCATTTCTTGTTCAGCATACATCCACCCTCTTAGCTCTGACCTTAAATCCAGATCAAACTTGTAGCTTTCATGTTTATGACGATTAGCATTGAACGTGCTAGTCATCCTAATTTCTGAACTAAATAAAGAAAGCAACAAATGTTTTACCTATCTGGTAAATGGATCTATTGTACTAAACCCAAAACCAACAACTTATGTAATCACATGTTTGAAGGTCCCAGCATGAATCAAGGTTCAAACATGGTCTAGTTGAATAGGAATCAATGTCCACTTGTTCAATGGTTTAGCTAGAAGACGTAAAGGGCCATCATAAATTGGTGCCATTGTTCAGTTGGTAAATGCATGTCATGAATAGGTGCAATAGTTTAGTTGAAAGTAAGTGCAGGCATCAACTTAGCCTAGTTGAAAGTAAGTGTAGGCATTGAGTCAGGCCCCCAGCAGTAGCTAGTGACTGGGTCCCTAATGAGCCAAGCCCTAGTTTTTAGATATGACCTACGGGCCGAGACCAGAATAGCTTACTCCAACCTGACATCTTTTTTGGTCAAGCGGGCCGGATATCTGGAATTTATAAGCATGTACAAAAAAAAACCCTAAAGGGAGGGGGGATGCAGCCTTTCATGTTTTATTTCCTTCCCTGAGCACCCGTTTCTCCTACACTATACAGTAAATTTCATATGATTATTGACTGATTCCTACCGTCGTGCTTTAACTTATAGTTGTTAGCAATGAGGATAAAGCTCTTTGCTAAAATGAATTGTGAACTGACTGGCAGTTTGTGCAATGCATATTGTATGAAGCTACGTAAGTAGCAGAATACACAAGTTATATTAGTTTCCACCAAGTAATTGCAAACTTCAACAACAGTGATTCCCATGGCTTAGTTTTCATTATAGTTGGGAAATGTAGGGGTGCACATCCTTCTTCCATTGCTTGTTCACAGACAATGTCTCCCATTCTTCTTTTGCAACACCCCCTAGTGGGTTTGCTTATTTTGCAAGTGGAAAACACAAATGCTTAGGAAGTATGCATGCAGACTTGATCTAGAGTTTGGAATCAAGCCAAAAATGCATAATGGGAAGTTGATCGTGCCATTTGCTCTATGTAAACATCAATGTGACTCTAAGTGGTATATTAATTATCATGAATCTTATGGTTAAATCATGCAACTGCACACATGTATAAATAACGAAACCGAAGTGAAATGATGGAAAAGAGTGGCAAGAATGGATTAATACAAATTTGTAAAGTAACAATATGAAATAAAGAGATGGTGAAAACGGACAACTTGCCAGCTTTAAATTGTTGGGAATTATAGTTTAATTAAATGGTGAGAATAATTGGGAATAGTTCAAATATGCTATGTATTATTTTAGAAAGTGTATAAATTTGTTAGAGATAGACAACTGGCTATGCTTAGTTGTTGGGAAAAGTTAGTCATTGATCCGTGCTGCTAAATCCTGCATAGCTTAATTCTACCTACATTCGTCGTGGTTAGTATAAAATGTTATCTTTTTCTCCTTCACTAGACAAAATTGAGATTGGAGCATTTCACATTGTATTCATTACGTCCATGCGGTTGATTGCAATGACTTTTTGCATTCTTCATATGATTATTGATTTATTTACTTGTTTTTCTAGTATAATGTTAAATGATCTTAACTACATGCAGTGAAGTCATGGGAAGGTTCGCATGGATGAGTGTAATTGGACCAATTTGTGCATTACAATTAGATTGAACTGCATGCATGTACTTAACTTACTACACTTAGTATGAACAATGTCAATGCATGAAATGAGGAAAGCATACTTCAAACTTCATAAATAAAGGTGAATGCTGTTACATTTGATACACAATTAATACGTGATATGTTCATCAACCTCATCTAAGTTACTCAATTTAGTCACCAATGGATAACTAGTTATTGCATACTTTAGTTATACCTACATTTGTCACAGTTTGTTAATCCCTTTTCTTCCAAGCCGTAGAGTTGGCATTGAAGTATGTCACTTTATATTAGTCTAACTACACCAATGACTATGCTTCCAATTAAATGAATTGATGCATGCTTTACATGATTATCGACTTTCTTATTTTCAAATTTTATAGTTCACGATAATTTACCTTGATAAAGACTCCTCATTTTCACAATTCAACAGATAATGATATGTCAGTATCACGATAAAGATTTGTTTTCACAATTCATTGGTTCATGACAAACATGGTACTTTGGTTTACAGTCAATCAGACATGTATAAATCATACCAAAATAAAGTCAGTGTAATCAATGGTTCATGATAGTTGATACTCCAGTTTACAAAGACATCTTGCTTCATTGGGGTTAATAGAATCCCCCTCATCGAGCCTCTTGGAAGGTAGTGGATTGTCATAGTCTATCTCTTTTGCCCTGGCTTACTCAATACTCTTTGAAAAATCAACACCCTTGTATGCTCAACAACATGATGATGAAGGAGATTTGAGTTAAGCAACACACACAAATATTTGTGAAAAAGGCATGAATCAGTTCAAAGGTTGAATAATGTGCAGAAGTTTTTCACCCTACTGCTATTTATATGCACCCATTCTTTGAAGTAGGTATAACCTTAGGATTCAAAAATTGGAAATGTAAAAAGTTCGTATATGGACTAGGAAACTTATAGGTGATGAAGGAAAACCTCTGTAACACCATCTGGTTGCATTCTCGAGTTTTATCCAACTTGGATAGCTTAACAGATCCTAGAGCTTCCTAGAGTGTGTAAGCCTCATGAGATGGAAAAAACTGGTTGTTTCTTTCAAATTATACAAAATACCTTGCTTAGGATTTTCTTGATATGAATTTCTATTGTTTGGAATGCTTTACTACCCTTGCTCAGATTTACGAACTTATCTGACTTATCGAGATACTTTGAAGGCTCAGCCTTCCGTTTATTCTTTTTAGGACTCAGCAGACCATGACAATGGATTGACCGGAAAGCGAACTCACATTCTATAGAAAATTTTGTGTATTATTATGTCGGTACATCATGTCTTAATTTTGTGGTCCATAGATGACATTGTTTTGCTTTGGTCTGGGGTCATTTATAATAAAATAAAGTAGTTTTGTATGGACGGATTTTGTATGCACAAATGAAAGGTTCAACCTCGGTATTATTTTGAAATTTATGGTATACTTTGATTGTTGTATTTGTCGCACACCAATGTCTTGCGTTTTGGTTTGAAATGGAAAAAAAGACAAAAAAAGTAAAAAAAAAAAAAAATTGGGGCGTGACACAGCTGTTCCATATATATGAATACGAGTCCCATAGTGGTGCTCCTTGCTTGTTTTATGTTTATCAAAATAACATGATTTCAAATGTAATATTTAACTGGACATGATATTTAATTTTCCCCACCAAATCGCAGGCAACCTGAGTAGTATGTACACTCAAAAGACAGCTACAAGTCAAATAGCGATGCAGCAGCAGTCCAGACAGTAGCGGTCTGCCATCTATGTTCGGATGAATTAAAAGCGAGCAGCCATATAAAAAATCTCTGCTCTCATTTGACAGGCATCAGAAACTACCGCAAATTCGATTACATGAGAAACTTAAACTGTTATGCACATTGTGAAATGCGAGGTTCATCTTATACAAGTGACAAAGCACCTCCCAAAAATGATGCTGGCCAACAGCCAGCTTGCAGAAATACATACAAGTCCAACTATGGGATCTGTACATGCTAGGCAATGATTTTCCGGGCACGATCTCTCCAACTCCTTCTGGGTGGCACTTGTGCTCTTTCAGACCTCGTTCACCAATAGACTATCTGCTTCTTAATTTAGAACAAATGGATGATCAGACTATCAGTCATCAGAGCTTCTTCACTAGCCAACCAGGCTTGAACACAAAATCCCGCTGAAAATCACGCCCATTGACCGGACAAATGTGCTCAGGTTGCCGACGGAAACACTGCAACAGACAAAATCTCTTGGGTGAAAATATATTGCCAAACATATGCACAAGTTTTTGTTTTGTATATTTGCCCGTCAAGGCATGATTTTTGGAGAACATATCACAATGAGAAGAATCTGCAGTCATACAACTGCAATTTGTAATATTACCAACATATATCCATTAAAAGCGGGGATCAAACAGACGCAAACTGAAATTCAAACCTTGTAGCAGACCACTGAATCATCGGGATACATGGCAAAAAGTTTTGTGCCAAGACGTGTGTGGCAAGAGTCACATAGGCTCTCATCATTGATCTGCACATGCCTTGTTCTTTCCTCAAATCTTGCCAGCCTGGTATCAAGATTTATAGCTCGTGACAGATTATATACAATCTGCAAATGAGCAAGACAAATAATAAGAAACAGTTGCATTAAGTTTATTAACCATGATCACAGCTAATCATTTACAAACTTCATAGCTAAACGAGGATGTAGTGGAGAATTGAATAGATGCTCATAAAAATAGCAGCATGTGCTCAGGAACAAAAAGCAATAACCTATTGCCTGATGAGTAGTTACAGAAAAGAATTCTTGCAAGAAGTTTGATTGCAGATAAACAATATTATCATCCACAAAGCATGGGATGCACCATGGTTATCAATCCTGCAAAACAAAACAAGTGAAACAGATCCTATCTGTTGCACTGTGCCGTGCAGGTGTTCTGCCAGAAGCAGGATGCCTAGGCACCATTGAGATTGACTAGGTGGCCCACCTAAAAGCCACCTAAGCACCTTAGTTATTGTTGCAAAATTTAATAATAAAATAAAACCATGAAGACTAAAAGTGGATAAAAAGAAAAAAGAAAAAGTCTCTCTCTCTCTCTCTGTGCTGCGTCCTCCCTGCTCTCATTACCTTTGCTACTGCTGCTGCTGCTGCTGTTACTGTCACGCTAATGCTGCCATGGCAAGGCCTTAGGGTTCTTCCTCCTTTTCGTTCTTTTTTTAATGCACTTTTTTCTTCTTCTTCCTTTTCATTCTTTTTTTCATTGCACTTTTTTCTTTCTTCTTCTTGCTGTTTAGCTCACCCTTTTGCTACATATAGTGTTAGCATTGTGTCTGTATGCATGCATCATGCATGTGTGTGTGCATGTGTGTGTGTATATGCTTTGTGTGTTCCTTGAGCTTCACAGATGCTTAATTTCATCTCTTTTTTTTTACATTTTTCTTGGGTCATATTTATTTTTTGGGTCAACCAAAGGCCTGCTTCAGCCTCCTTTTCACTGGTCCATCTGCCTAGGACCACGTAATGCTTTTGAATACAGAGAGAACAAAAACATTGAGGTCTTTTCTCACCCCACTCATGTGCTTCACTCCAATCATGAGTTCAGGCCACGAAGCTACCACCACCAATGTCCACCTGACTCTGCAGCCAGCAAGTCCCCTCCTGGTCTTCTTCTTCTACTTCCACTTCTGCTGTTATTCATCTCTGATTCCCTTTTTCCTTTCTCTCTAGGTCATCTTCTGTCTGCCAATGATTATGTCCTCACCATTGGTAGGCTTCCCAATTCTTCTTCTTCTTTCTTGTCCCTTTTTTTGTGATTTTTTAGCCTTCTGCTTCAAAGTCCTAGGCTAGAGGTGAAAGCTGCTAGAGGATCACTTCCTGGTTGTCTCGACACCATCAATCTTAGTCACCAGTGTGTTCTTGAGCAAGAGATTAGGTTCTGAGAAGACAACATTATCCTAACTTCAGATTTTTGTTCTTGACAGTCCTAATCTAATGAAAATTTGCTTTATTTTTTCCTTCCTTTTTCCTCATTTCTTGAAGTTTACAGATAGACCACTTTCTTTATTATCATAAAAGATTGAGCTTTCAAGTTTTGCTTTTGATTTATCTGTAGCTGATTTGATGGAAAGCCTGTAGCAGCTTATTGAAGAATCAAACGAAGGTGAAAAAAAATTGAAACCAATTTGGCTTTAGTCCTCATATGGGCTCAATTTTGATACAGTTAAATGAGATTGCAGCTCATCATATTTGAAGTTCAGAATAGGCATCAGGCTGCGTACCCGTCCCATTGTCAGGAACTCAATCCAAAACAGGTTGGGCTCAAATATTTTATAAGTGATTTCTAATCCAACTTAAATGCCCAAAATGCTCAAATTGTGAACTGAAGCTTCTTGCTAGTGAATGAAATATGAATAGTAGCTGGTTGCTAGTGTGTATATATAGCCCGACCCATCTAGCCTATGCAATCAAACGTCAGATGATCTCTTCAGGCACTTTGAACCATATGAATCACCAGACTAAAGAACAGGCTGTCTGTCAGAATACTGCTATGATCTAAATGGCACCTACAGGTCCTTGGCAAAAATTTTAAGACAACCTATCGGTCTCAAAACATCATGTAGCAGACATGAACAAGCCAAGGTCTTACAAAATTAAGGCACAAGCAGTAGTGTTGACAGAAATCTATAAAGTTATAAACGCATTCATATACAACATTCAATCAAATTTGGTAAGAAAAAGGCACAACTCTGCAAGAGAACAGTTTAATCCTTTCGCATGCCTCTCCAAATTTCCAAAAGTAGGCAAAAAGAATTTGTTCAAAAGACAACTGAAAAAACTAGAAAGTAGAAACTTCAGTCAAACAAAAAATTACCTGCCCCTGGTGGTAATGATGAACTCGAGCTCTCAGCATTCGTAACAGTGTCTCTGAAGCAAGCTGGAGTGGCATATTTGGGGACAACTTCTGCAAATCAACGTTACAGAATACACATGGCTATAACTTTAATTTACAAAATTGACACCCGTTAACAAGAACAGACCAAAACAAGAAAAAAAGACTTGGAAGCTATGTGACACGGGTACGCCACTTTTGCCCAAGTACCCGTGCCGATACATGGGTACGGTGACAAGGGTACGGGTACAGCTGGGGTACGCAACTTTTGCCCAAGTACCCGTGCCGATACGTGGGTACGGTGACACGGGTACGGGTACAGCTGGGGTACGGCTGCATTTTAAACTTTTAAAATTATATTTTCAACTTATTTTTTTCTCTATTTTTTTATTTTCCCTTCTTTTATATTTCCCTTCCAATAAGATTCTATATTTTCCTCTCGTTTTCTCTTTAATTTTGAGATTTTTTGTAGATTATAAGACTATTAATGCTTTTTTTTTCATTTTTGAAAATATAAAATTTGCATATCCGCATACCCACAATTTTGAAACTTGCCGTGTACGAACCCGTACCGCCGTACCTGCACCCTTACCATACCCGCACCCATGTGACATAGCTTGGAAGATGTTGCTATTACCATCCGAATGAAACGTCAAGAAATTGGAGAAAAAGAAAAAACAAGACTGATTAATATCAGTGACATTAAGACCAATCATGGTAGCAACTAGCGAGCTATGCTTCTCCAAAGGTGCTCAAAATTTTGATACATGGCTTAGTCATACAATACTCAGGCCACTCACCAAGCTGAGTAATATCATTGAAATTAAATACAACCTAGTGTCAAACATACATGCTCACTCAAAACAGTAATTTACAATTTTAGACAAATTAATGGCGACTTTACCTCCAACACTTGCAGAGGATCTAGAGATTCGCCGTGATTATGAAGAAGACGTACAGCAGCATTAAACATAGGTTCCTTCCCATCTTGTGGATCCAGATACATGTCAAGCAGCCTGTCATGTGGAGATTGCTAAATATGGAACAACACAAATAACACAATGCACACTGTTGTACCCAAGAAAAAAGAATGAAACCTACTGCATATATGCATCTGGTCTCCCAATCTCAGCACAATATCGTTCTGCAGCTTCACCATCTTCCAGTTTTCTACATAAATTCCCAAGGAACTAGTTATACAAACTAAGCTGGTTACTTTCCTAAGATCCTATGAAATGCCATTAGATCAACATGTATAGGAACTTCAGAATACATAACGTTTATAGTAACTCACAGGGCCAAAATTTGGAGAACCAGGGCTTCATGTCCCAATTTCCTATGCAAAATTGCCTGAAACAGGTAAATGAAAAGGCAAGCACTTTAGAACTGCAACTAAGTCTTGTTTCCTGACAGGATGAACTGTAGAATTTTTGTGGAGGTCATGCAGTAGAGATAATCCAATAGGCATTTTAAAGACATATATACAAGCATTAAATCAGAAAGAAAATAAACTGCCCAATGATATGAAGATAGAAATATTAGGTGGAATTCAAGTTTTACAATTTTGTCCCTAATAACAAGTTTTTTAAATTCATCAGACGGCAGAACTGTGTGATGTTTTTTTTTTCCAGGAACAAAATACACACAAATAGTTGTTTCATTATCAATAAATGGTTATTGCTATGTTAAAAGAAACTGACAAAACCAAAAGATAATCGAATATGGTCTTTTTGGAGAAACTTGGAAAATAACATAAAATTATTGTGATAAGAAAAAATATTTTCATTGTGACGATATATTGAAAATATGACAACCTTTATATATATATATATATATATATATATATATATATATATATGTGAGAGAGAGAGAGAAAGAGTACTGACTACTACAAACATCCAACCCAAAGTCCCCTTCTCATTAGAAACATAGAAAGAAAGAGAAGGTCCATTCTCTCTCTCTCTCTCTCTCTCTCTCTCTCTCTCTCTCTCTCTCTCTCTCTCCGTGCCATCATTCCAAACCTTAATTGACTCAGGAAGTCTTGTGTGAATATGAGAATATTCACAAGACCAAGTAAATTGCAGGCCTGGGGTTCAGCCAAAACGAGTTCAACCATTTTGCCAAGCCTCAGTTGACTCAGAACCTTTTTTGTGGATAAGGATATTCATTGAATCAGTAAATCCAGTGAATGGCAGGTATGGGCTTATTCAGTCAATCCACTAAGCCAAGGAAAGCTTTAAACATTATTCTGGGCTTTTGTTCAAGCATCCTAAATTTTTTGCGACTAAGATCAATCTGCCCTGTTCTAAAAATGCTATGTTCTTATAATGCAAGTTGCAGCTGGTGCCCTCTTGGTTTTTCAATATGCACACACATATACAGAACGGTGTGAATATATCAATTATGTTTTGGTACTTCAGCCCAGTTTATGATCACATTGATAATACCACACAATGCAAACAAAAAACACCAAACAGGTGAGGAAATCAAACCTTTTCTAGCCATAACTCTGATCCTTCTATCAAATCAAGAACCACTTCTGCATCATACAAATCTGAAGAGTCCAAGAAAAACTGCAATTTCTCCCTAACAAGAAATCCAATATCCATGCTAGTTATCGTGTCAGAGACATTGTCCGCTCTGAGCATAGCAGCACTTGGATCATGCTTAGCAACGTCCGTTCCAATGGTTTCCACCACAGGTTTTGCAAGTGAAAGTGCATACAGAGTGTGGAATTGACTGTCTTCCAAACCTTGGTCTTCAATTAACCATTGCAAGTATCTGTACATGTTATGTAGCATAAGACAGTGCAAAGAATAATGCTAGATGTAACCACTCTATAGGAAAGCACAGATAGCACTAGGCAACATGTATAAGAAGAAAGAAGATAAATACAAACAGCATATGAGGCATTAATTTTAAGACATGATATTTCATACATTTTCTTACAGGCATGGACCAACCATGGATCTCACCAATTATGTCTACTTGGGGGCATTTAAACTTCAGAGACCAACATCAGTTTTATACTATTTAAGTAGTAAGAAGAATTCTCCTGCACAAAGATAAGCTGTTGAATCACCCAAGAGCTAGATGCTCCCCTACCATCTCCAAAGTGCTCAGCCCTAAGTAACATAGATGCACCTAAAGAGGCATCAAAACTAAGTAACATGGACTCTTCGAAGAGGTTATCCCACCTGATTGTACCTAAGTAACATAGATGCGTGTAAAGAGGCATCGCAGTGATTGTGTCCACGTCAATGTGATGCAGGTGCACCTGTTGGTATGGCATAACATGTGGTCAACACAAGTCTAGTGTGATCAGATGTGTCAGAGCATTTTTGTCCAAAGTTGGTGTGCACTTGACTCTAGTGATCAAAGAGTGACTCAGTTTGAGCCGGATGCACACTGGCATGTTTCCGTCCAACTTCCAGACCTGAATGTTGACAAGTCTATATTTCTCCTTTTTTTAGCAATTAAAATAAAGGTTGTTAAAAAGTGGTTAGAGCACATCAACCCTGCCCCTTTCTCGAGTTTACTCCTGCCATAGAGTCAAAAGAAGGTGAAAGTAATAGTGTAAATGTGTACATCATTTGTAGGTCTTATCATGTCTCTTCTGTTGGGGCTTAGGAATTCATGTAGGTAAAGAAATTGCTGCAGAAAATGTTAAAGAATCTAAAAAACTACAGCAAGGTATGAAATCATTCAAAGAAAGAGGTTAGAGTATTCGAGTGCAGTAAATGCTTTCATCTCTCTTCAAGATGATGAGTTTCATAAGGAAAGAGACAGGAGGAAAAGCACAATAGGCATGTTATAATACTTGTGGATGCACAAGCATGCATTGAAAGGTGTATAGATTTTTTTATTTTACCAGTTGTGTTACTTCCAATGTAGCTAAAATCCTTATTAGAAAGATTTAGCCACCTCACTTGCAAACTGCCAATCATCTAGATATCTGCCTCCAACAAAGCTACATACTAAGTAAGAGAAAAATCGTTTATTCATCTAAACTAATGAATTTGTGACTCACTTAACAACACCAAACTCAAACCAAGTTTCATGTGCACATATGTAGCTGATTGCACTTGCAGTTGACAATTGAATTGGTGAACCAAAGCAACACCAGCACCTGGTGTGTGTACATCATATAACTTTGTGGTAGGTGAACCACAGTCTCAGCCACCCAATTGCAAGGAGGAAAAAGTACAGAAGAAAAGGAAAGGAAGAAGAAAGGGGAAATTTTTCCTTCACTTCGAAGGGAGGGCATCCAAAAGTTTCTTACATCGAATCATGCCCTCAAACTCGACCTTCTAAACCTTCGAACATGTAAACTGGATGATAGCAGTTGACCTGCCCCAGCCCCAGACAATATGATGGGCATTTACAAGATTACATGTATGTACACACACAATTTACAATTTTTTTACAACTATGTAATTCCTAAGCTAAACACCCTCATTATTTTGTGATTCCTATGAATTTCTTTGTGATGTACTTTGTGTCTTCCAAGGTGGCCAATTGTTCCAAGTCTCTGGCCCACTCTATAAACCTTGAGTTTTCAAGGCCCCTTACAAACCCTTCAGGGCTCCAAAACACAGAAGAGTAAAGTCCTCCGAAGCCAGTAAAACCAGGAGTGGATTGAGTTCACATGAGTGGCCATATCCCTTGATGATTTTCAGTGGGGAAATGTGGAACATAGACTGCATCATGGAGGTAGAGCAAAGATTCAGATGGCAAGCTACACACCCTACTCTGGCTTCCACTATATATAGCACATAGAAACATAGAGATAATTTGTGATGAACTATGGCTCCTGTGGTTTTTGACTTATTTCTGCTATAATAGAGCCTCTAGTCAAACCTAATCACAAACATGAAATTCTCTATCTGTATGGTGCTTGCCCTACTGTTGCTTCAGCCGGTTGTGAGCAGTCCGTCAATTAGCTTTAAGGTGCTTGTGAACTTCATCTTTGTTATGGAGCTGCATATCTAGTCGTTCATTAAGTGTCATTCCTTGCTGATAGCACAGACGTTGAGATGGAGGTCTCCCATATAGGACCTTGAAGGGAGTCATCCCCATGGATGAATGACTTCTAATATAGGAAAACAACACCCATGCTATATCCTGTGGCCAATATGCGGTTGCTAAACAGCATTAATGACTCCAAGCATAGATCTGAAACTCTGGTTGTCTGTGGGTGGTATCCAGTGCTTATTCATAGTCAGATATCCTGCAAAAAGTATTCTTAGAAATATAATGTCTCAACCACTTAAATGAACCATGCTTTGCAACTTTCCCATGACTTAGAGGAATGTTTATGCAACTGTTTTGGCATTGTAAGAATATGGTCAGTGCAGTGAAACATGTATACATAGACAACATGTCAACAATGACTAAAACTAATGGATTTTCCTTTTGTGCTAAGAAATCTGGGGACATGTCCTCCCAAATTCTGTCCGAGTCTCTGTCATCGGTAATGGCTGGAGAAGTCCAGATGGGCTCATAGATTAGTATTTGTTCTGGCATATGCTACATGTTTTGTTGAAAGTTGAAACTCTTCACATGCTCCTCTCATTCCCTTCCAACAGAGCAAAATCTTGGGGCATCGATGGGTAAGCCCTTGTCCTCCATAACATGCAGATGGAGTTTAGAAATAATATTCCAAAATGGAATTGAATAAGAGTCAACCATGTAAATTTGGTTGTCGCCATCATATCTCATACACTGAACTGAGGCAGTTCACAGACAAGAATGCAATTTTCTCTTGATCTCAAGGAGTTCAAGCAATCTACTATCCTTTTTCAAATTTGCCCCCATAAGTCAAACCATGGCATTTTCATTGTACATAATATCCAATCCCAGCCATATCAACCAACTGCAACAAAGTGTCTCTATCACAACAGCCGCCACCATGCAATGTGCATTTTCAAAGGCAAACCCCATAAGTTAGGAAATCCTATGCTGAGCAGGGGTGCTTACATTGTGTTGCAGAAACTGCAGGCTGTGATGATCCAACTGCACTAAAAGTTGCCTTCCAATCAAGTTTGCAGCATCCATTTGTGAGCTGTCAGAGCAATAGATACTAATTTGCATTTATCAGCTGTGAGTTGGCAGAGCCAGTATAGATAACTTCATTTGATCAAGCAGGGGGTGCTCCTCTTGTCACAGCATAACTCATACTCCGAAAACGGAAGCATCAGTCTTCAGAACAAATGATTTTAAGAAGTCTAGTGGGATCGAGGTTCAAAGTGGTAGTGGCACGGCAAGTTTGACAAGTTCAAATGCCTTCTTTGCTACCAAATCCTAGTGAAATTAGTCATGCTTAGTGAAATTAGTCATGCTTAAGCAATAACGTAAGAGACTTGGCCCATCCTTACCTTCCAACGTTTTTTCTTTTCCCTTTTTTTTTTTAGGTGGGATATACCTGCACACTGATCTGTAAAAATGTATCCAAGGGTAGACACCTTTTGTCGACTGAAAGCATGCTTAGAAAATTTTTTATGAAGCTGTTTGATTAGCAAAGTCAGTTCATTACAGTGGCAGCTGCAGAAGGTCAAATCAAGTATTGAATCAAAATGTCATTGAGAAAACAAGGATGACCTCCCTTAGGAATGGTTGGAAATTTGGAATATCTAGTTCATCAGATTCTCATAGGTGGAAGGAGCATTGATTAGCCTTAACCTGGAACTCGTATAATCTCTAATGTATATGAAATGTTGTTTTGGACTCATATTCATTAGCAAACCAAGTCTAGCCACCCAAGGTCTAGCTTGGAGAAAACACAAGCAACTTGCAACTCATCCAGCAAATATTCTATTAAGAGAATCAGGTTCTTGGCCTCAACTGTAATGACATAGAGTACAGTACTAGAGATGCATATGGACTACATGACACATCGGCACTGGATCACCCCTTATTGCAACATGTTTCTCACCAACTTTCGAGTCTCCACTTTTCAAGACTGCCAGCATCTATAAGGCCTGATTTTGGAATGCTTGATTCTTGCTCCTGAATGAATAGTATAATAAAAAATCTCAAAGGAGGCATAACTATCGCTTTGTCAAACATTTGTTTGGTAGCATATGAGTACTTGCCTCAAGTGATCAGGGTGTTCTTCTCACACCACATGCTATTTGTATAATATTTGCAAAATTAGGCAATGTCTACCTTTGCCTTGATGTTTTGTTATGTTAGGGAAGTCATATGTGTTTTGGACAAGGGAAAATAGCCACTGCACCTCTAACACCATATCAGCTCCTCACATCACCAAAATGAATAAGTCAACTATGAATTTCCTACCTTGTAATTCCATGTCTATGTTCAGAAAAGACCCTTTGCTTTAGAGGGTGCTACCGCCTATCAAGATGCTTATAGGCCGCCATCTAAATGCCTAACATTTGCATGACATGGAGAATGGTTGCCCCTGGAAGTACGTGACAAGGCCTCCAGCATCTCCCATTCAATGACATTCAGCAATCTGGAGCTTCCTAGTATTCCTCATCCGAATTTATGATGTACATAGGGAACAACACATTGAAGTGCCAGAGTCCAAATGCACATTTGTCATCACAATTGCAATATAATCCCTGTTTCCTACACTCTTATCTTTATTGGAGTGATCATCTCCAGTGCCACTACCTGACTGCCTTCAGAAGCCGCATCCTTTTCACAGGATGCAGTCTTTTCCATGGCCTACATTGACCCTTTCATTATCTCCATTCCATGATCAGGAACACAACATGTGCAAATGCTTTCCTTGAATTGGATCCAATGACATTTTTTCTTCTAGGCAAATTTGAAGCACTCAAGGAGGGATCAGGTTTGAGATGCCTGAACTTCAAATAATCCATCTTCCATCCCCCAGCAAACGCCTCCATCAAAGCATCTAAGGACGAGCAAGAAACCATATTGCTCATACTTTCGAAACCCAATGTATATTTATGGATACTCTTTTTTCACTTAATTTCAAAATCTAAATATTGTAGTCAATGTAGACAAAAGGCCCTATTCTTACCATAAGAGCTTCCTTAAACCTTTTCCTAATTTTGGCCTCCCATGCACATCACATCAGATTCCAGGTTGATAGCAGTGTGTGGCACCCATCTGTGATGCTCTGAAACTGGAGGAAATCATCAGCCCTAAGTATCAAAATTAGTGGATCCTCCCTCTGAACTTGGGAAAGTCAAGCTTAATCATTTGATCTGGCCTATTTCTCTCATGCACTTGATCACCTGGCACTCCTTGTTCACGACCTCAGATGAAGCCCTCATAGTCATGTTGTAGTTGAACACATGATTGCCACTCGTTGTTGATGCCCCCACCCAAATTTTTGTTGAAGCCCTCCTATGACCTCACCCCTTCATGTGTCGACAATCTCTGAGCTAATCAGTTAAGGTGATAGGTGATTGCCACTTGCCATTGATGCCCCCTCCATTTTTTTGGAACCCCATGACCTTATCTCCTCAATCCGTTAATCACTGCGCCAATTTGTTGAAATTTGCTGCATTTTAGGATAGCTTGCAAGGTTTGCTTCAATATTTTGAATTTCTGGTGAACCTCTGGCCTATCTCTGTTTGAGAATCTGCAATCAGTTTTCCATTCACCTCCTAGCTCCCTCTGCCTACTTGTGATGGGCTTCCAAGCTGGAGAGAATCTCCCTAGCAATGACAATCCCCAAACAGGAACTTGGGTCAGCTATTGATAGCCAAACTAGGCTTTCAGCCAGCCAATTGTTGAGAAGGAAGAATTAAACAGGAAGAAATGAAAGGAAGAAAAAAGAGTGGAAAATCTTCACATCAAATACATGCCCCAATAACAGTCAGGTTCGGCTTTATAAAGCTCTTGAACATGGTAACTGGATTCTAGCAGTCAACTTGATCTAACCCAAGGCTATGTGAAGGGTACTTACAAGACCACCCGCATGTATAGTTCACAAAATTTTCCCCCATTATTTAGCTCCAGTTAAGCCCCAATTATTGTGACATTTCTATCACTTTGGCATGACTAGCCTGCAGAGGACACGCACACACCCAAGCACATCTATCAATTCTTGAGCTAGAGATAGTCAAGGAATACAGATCCCATAGCCACATGATATAGAAAGGCACTTGAATGGAACAAGCTATGCAGGAAACTCAATCTAAATGTCAAAGCAAAAAAGACCATTTGAACATCAACCAAGCAATCATTAAAATCAAGAGCACACTGTATATTTCTTTACATGTTTAAATTCTGAAAGCCTGGAACCAGCACAAGAAAGAAAGGGAACTTTGCAGTTTGACACATACCTTTGCATAACCTCCACTTTTTTTGAACTTATAGTTGCAAGTACTTCTTCTTCAAAGAGGAAGAAATGAAAAACATTATAAGGAAAATGAATGAATCAGATAGACCATATTAGTGTATCTTTCAAGATTAAGCAATATGATTATTAACAACAAGAAGAAATTAGATATAAAGCATCACATAATCCATACGTGATCATACAGAGATTGTATGATCAAACATGAAAAAGTAATGAAAAACACAACAAAAATGAAATTAGATATAAAGCATCACATAGTCAAAATGCAACCAAAAAGAATTTTATGATCAAACATGCAACAGTAATTGCAAACTACCCTGCATAATTTTATGATCAAACATGCAGTAATAATGGCAAACTATACCAGTAATTAACAACAAAAACGAAATTAGCCATAAAGCATCACATAGTCAACCTGCAGATAAATATGAAGGGTATGGTTGTGGACAACCTGGAAGCATAGATGTGCTTCTGCAGATAAAGATGAAGAGTATGGTTGTGGACAACCTGGAAGCATAGATGTGCTTTGGCACATCAGTTGCCAGAAATTGCATTATATAGAGAATTGCAAAAGTGTGAGATGAGAAGAGAGAAACCCATGCCCATGTGAGTTCAACATACCTAATTACATGAAACAACTAAAAGCCTCAAAGCTGAAGAAGGTCAATACATTGATACCTAAGAGGCTGTTTGGTAGTTAGAACACTGTTCCACACCTATGCAAGGCACACCAAACACAGGACAAAAGAACAAGGAACAAAACGTGCCCATGTTATCAAAGAACACAAAATCTCATTCTTGTAAGAATCCACTATTAGAACATTCATTGACAACAAACTATAGGTATTTGAGGATCAAATCAACGGCTCAAAACTATCTACAATTTTTAAGTTCTAATAAATCACATTTTTGTCATGAAGACATTACCCAAGAACTAATTCTAACAAAAAAGCCATGGCATATATGTCTATCGGGTTTGCGTAGTTGACATGCTGACATGTTCTTTAAGATAAGAAATCACAATTATCCAAACCATGTGGACAATAGGACGAACCAACATCTGTATCAACCTATCCATCGATATGTGTGTGTGTGTGTGTTGATGACACTATACAAGCCAAGGAGCCCTATTTTTGGGCTCAAATCATGTGGCCATGAGAGAAACATCCATCTTGACTTCAAAAACAAAATAATGGGAATCTAGGTCAAGGCTGAATCACAACTTTGGTCTTATATCTCTTGAGGTCCTACACTGCAAAGTCTTTGCAATTAATGATGAATGGAAATTACCTGGAGGAAGCTGTTCTGCCCTTTTCTCAGATGTTAATACACTAACAGCAAGCTCCTCATCCACTTCAATGATCTAGTATAGAGAAGAAACTGATGAGCCAGAAATCAGATAGCCACCGGCCCACCAATTCAGTACAAAGAGTTCATTTTAGCTAAACCAACAAAGGAAACTGCTACCCACCCATTCTAGATGTTTCAGAACAATACTTTTATCAGAAGATTCCTCAAGAATATGTGAAGCCTGTGTTGCAGCATCCTTTTGAGTAGAGTTTGCAGAAGGGTATTGTACATCCCATCGCAGCAATGCATCCTTCCGTGAACCATTTGGAAGATTCAACGCCAGAGCTCGCCACACGTCAAGGGATTTTGTGTACATCCCCTTACTCGCATACAGAAAAGCAAGCGTTCTTAGATGCCCAGAGTCTTGTAAGAGACTTTCCAACTCCTCCTGCACCGTGGATGCAAGTTGCAGGGTCATCCTTCAAGCAGCCTCTGACAATGATGATTCTGCTTTGCAATATACAGGAACACAAAGATTCCTGAGCCTACCAACATACACACATAGTGCATAGTCTTGAGGCCTATAATCACTGACTTCGACAGAAGATAATCATGAACAAATAGAGTTATAGGCATCAAGACAGTATCTGCAAGTAGAGCGATAAATACCAATGGTCATACTTACAACAGCACAATTATTTGGGGAAGACGCCAGTTTCTCCATATCCTCAGTAAGATCAAGGGCTCTAAAGAGGTACAATAGAAGGGTGTCGATGCCCTCCTTCACAGGAGGCATTAAATCCTTATCCCTTGACACCTTTAAGTACCTGAAGCCAACTAACAAAACAATGTCTCGGATACCATTGATGGTAACAAACAAAAAATTACACATATAGAAGTAAGCCCCCAGAGTGAAATGACTCAAATCCTTCAGAGGGAAAAAACTTTTGTGCTAAGAGGAATATAATCAACAACCTTATGATGTTAAGGATGGCCGATTCCAAGAGTTCAGCTCTGCTCGGTGGATTTGACAAAAAGCCCTCATCAGCACCAGTATCTACACCTGCTTTTCTTAAGAAAATTCCTCTATGAATAGCCATCAAGCCATTGTCGACAACATCTTCAAGTGGTATAGGAGGAGGATGCAAACCCCAGTAGCGATTTCTAGGTACCTTTATCATGCAAAAAAATCATCAATACATTCCAGTAAGCACAACGCATACAAACATGTTAAGTACTGATGGGAAAAAGCTAAATAAGAGCCATTATGAACATTAAAAGGTTGATGAAATTTACCCTAGTGCACAATGCTGATCATGGCATCCTGCTCCAAGATGAAAAGAATGAAAACTAAAACGTAGTGCAGTAGAAAGTCCTTTGCCATTTTAACCGTTCCTCAATCAAATAGGTGACATCAAATGATATTATTTCAAGTCCGAGGACCTAAGTCACACGGACGCTTCATTTTTGTTAGCGCACCCACGTTGACGCCACGTGGAAGGTGCGACCCAGATTTGCACCCGTACGCAGTCAAAGAGAGTCAGCCGCACTCGACCATTTTCATGATATTTGGATGTGCACCCGACTCGCATTTGATGCAAGCCAGGTGCGGTCAAACCGCATCATGGAGCGGTAAAACTGACATCCTTAATCCCCATAATCTTTAAGATGAGAGAAACTGCTCAGGTGTTCTTAATTTCTCCCCAATCAGATGAGGGCTTTGTTCATACCTGTCCGCAAGTACACCATGGGCTTCGCTTTGCTAATAATTTTGATCATTTTGATCAGACGCAGGTGTGATTTCGTTTTCACTGCAGCCTACACCAAGTTTTACTGTTTACGGTTTTACTTGTTTGGTTAGCATGTTCTTTTTACATGTTTAGCATGTTTAATATTAGGATGATAATGTATTATCTTTCTTCACTCTTGTGGCAATATGAGAGATTTTATGATTTTTAATCATGTCTTTTTGTTTGGTTTTACTTTCTTCATAATAGTTTATATGAAACTTAGATTCAACACGATTATTTTGTCACAGAAAACACATTTTATTCGGAAAAAACACATATAAAACATGGAAAACAAGTCAGCCGTATGAAACGTGGGGTATAATACGGGTATAATACACGTATAGTATGGGTATTATACGGGATACGGGTATAATACACGTATAATATGGCATTATTTTTGTTTTCCCCTTTTTTCGTATTTTTTTATTAATGTTTATTTTTTATAATTTTCATGATTTATTAAATGTTTTAAACTTTTTAAAAATTCACCGAGATTTTCCCGAGATATACAACTTTGTCGTGTTATACCCGAGAAATTCCTTGTTGTATAATACCCGTACACGCAATGTTATAAAAGGCATAGCGTATCGCGTATCGATCAGGCCGACCTATACGCCGTATTGTAAGTTGTAACGTATAGCAAACGTAGCGTAGCGTATCATAAAATTAATTTTTTAATTAAAAAAATATTAAAAATAAAAAAAAAATAAAAATCAGAAAAAATAAACAAAAAAAATCAGAAATCAAGAAAAATGTTTTCAAATATCAAAAAGATCATCATACATAAGGAACATTCATGTGTATCGACAACAAATTCAAAAATAAGAAATTAGAGATTCAAAATAACATAATAAGCATCCATCACAATTTTAAACTTGAAAATTTTATAGAATCTTAGGACTTAGAGTCTTAGGACTTGGAGTCTTAGGACTTAGATTACATCACAATTTCATAAGTTCAAAACATATAGTTATCATCTTTCATGATTCAACGATAATATCTCCCCAAATCGATGAATCCTCGGTTATTTTTTATGAAAATGGGCAAAATCTCTCCCTCCCACGCCCCTTGGAGTCTTTAAATACAAGAAGAAAGAGAGGGAGGAGTGTTTAAACTTTAAAAATTAAAGAATTTTGTGTTTTTTCCTGTATCATACAATACAAGGGTGTATCACCCGTATCGTACGATATGGGCGATACGCTTACGATACACGAGTGTATCGTGTATCGTATAGGTTTTTTAGACCTATACGATACGTATTGTGCGTATCGTACGATACAGATAACATTGCGTACACGTTTTTTGTGACAATAACATATATATATATATATATACGAATAACATTCTGTACATGTCATTGCGTACACGTTTTTTGTGACAATAACATATATATATATATATATATATATATATATATATATATATATATATATATATATATATATATATATTATAATAATCAATTAATAATAATAATAATAAATACCGTCGCTGCACCTAAATTTTTTGACATTTGCAGCTCCGGCACCCGCACCCCGCACCTATGTGACATAGTCAAGGAGCCAGGAGAAGCCTTTGGTAAGATGATTAAGGATAAGAGTCAAATAATAAAAGAAACTACAATACTGCTATACACTTAAAACCAAGAACAAATTAACAAAATTAGAACATAGTGACCATTATAAATAACAAAAAGTAATGTCACAACTGTCTCTTCCGTTAAAACCTGCTTGTATCTTCATTTTCAATGTCCCATGCCCCATAAAGTTATGGGTGGGCAACAAGCAAGCCAATCTGCTCTTTAATGTATCATGCCTTCCTTTGACAAACGTTGTAAATATGTCAGCATTTGATGCTTTAACACCATATATGCCACCATGATCTCACCAAACTTCGCCGGATGATACCATTTTGAAAATGTTTGCTTCTACATGCAACACTTTTATTGTGCATTGCCTTCACATATAGAGGCATTATCTACTAAGAGTTAGTTTGTTGTGAAGACGAACAATGTAGCCACAAGCGATTTTCAAACCCAAAACAAGTTGTCCCCAAAGCAGCCCCATTGGCAAGAATTCTTGGCAAAGTTTAACTTTACTCGAACACAATGTGAAAAAAACCAACGTAGTTGCTAATGCACTAAGTTGAAAGGCAAAACTTGCAGCAACTCGAATGGAGACCTCTGAAGTACAATTGGAGGGTGCTCTCCTCGAGCACATTCGTAAAGAGATGCGGCAAGATTTCAACAACACAACACTTGATGGCCTTGGCCGAAGTAAGGAAGACTCGAAGGTTATAGCTACAGGATGAACTTCCCCTCACTAAACGCAAAACGTGTGTTCATGCCGAGTGGGACAACCTTTGCCATGAGCTCTTAAAGAAGTGTCATGACACATTGTGAGCTGGCCACCCTAATCAAGGGCCAACCCTAGCACTCCTCGAACGCAGCTATTATTGGCTCATTTGAGAGATAATGTCAAAGCCTATGTGAAGACATGTCTTATCTACCAACAAGATAAGGAGACAAACCAGAAGATTGTCGGCCTCTTAGAACCTCTTTCTGTTCCAGGACGCCCACGAGAAAGCCTCTCCATGGACTTTATTGTAAGTCTCGAGAGAGTAGACAACTTCAGCTCTATCTTTGTGGTTGTGGATAGGTTATTGAAGTATGTATCTTCATCCCAAACCTCAACGGACTGCCCCATGGAAAAGACAATGAAATTCTTCGAACATCAAAGTACTGAAGCGTGCCAAAGAGTATTGTGAGTGACTACCATGCTTGCTTCAAAGGTAAGTTTTGGTGTGCAGTATTTCGATTGCTAAGCTCAGACTTGTTGCTCTCCATGAGCTTCCGACCCACAAATAAATAGTCAGATGGAACGTCTCAATGCCTTGTACGTCTCAATGCCTTGTTGGAGCAATACTTGCAGCACTTCATTAGTACAAACAAGAAAAAATGGGTAAAACTAATCTAGCTCTGCCACAACTTGCAGAAAAGCGAGTCTTCTAGGTACAGAGGCAAACAACCGCTAATCTCGCACACTTTTACTGCCCAAAGAGTATTGTGAGTGACTATGATGATCGCTTCACATATAAGTTTTGGTGTGAAGTATTTTGATTGCTAGGTTCAGACTTGTTGTTCTCCATGAGCATCCACCCACAAATAAATGGCCAAGTGGTACGTCTCAATGCATTGTTGGAGCAGCACTTCATCAGCACAAACTAGAAAAAATGGGTAAAACTAATCCAGCTCTGCTACAACTAGCAGAAGAGTGAGTCTTTTGGGCACAGTCTGTTTGAGATAGCCAAAGGGCAACAACCGCTAAGGTTGTACACTCTTACGGCCCAAGAGAAGGGAAGACCCACCATTGACTACCAGTTTATCAACGACTGGCAAGAGCAGACGGAACTCGCTAAAGCGTTCTTGCATAAGGCCACAAGAAGATAAAGAAATGGGCTGCCAAAAATCAACAATCTACCGAGTTCAAGGTTGCAGACCAAGTCATCGTGAAGTTGCAACTTGACTGCACAGGCATGTTTCATGGGCGACAGCGTGCCTTGATCCAGAAATATGAAGGGTCACTAATTGTAACCAAAAGGATCGGGATGTTGGTGTACAAGCTAAATCTGCTGCCATATTTCAAGGTGCATCGACATTTTACATATGCAACTTGAAGCCTTTTTATGTCGATTATGAAGATCCAGAGAAGAGCAGGCCGCAACAAAAGCCGACCATGCAAAAAGCACCCTCAAGAAAGCACGTCACGAGATCAACTATCTCAGTGAGTCAAAGACGTATTTTATCAAATGGGCAAACAAGAAGCAACCTATGTCACATAGGTACAGGTTTGGGTGCTGATACGGGTACCAGTGTGGGTACGAACCATTTTCAAAAAACTTGGATGCAGGAGTATGACCGTGTATATATATATAAGCAAAATTACTTAGAAAATATATATATCAACAAAACAAATAAATAACAAAGAAAATATATATCAACGAATCTTGCAGCAATGTGTTTAAGAAACCTATGAAAAACTTTAAACATACGGACAACCGAGCAGTCCCCTAGACAATCAAATATGAACATCAGTCAAATTTTCACATCCAAAACACAGCTCAACATTGTGGAACTAGAATCTAAGAAATGCTGAACTGGAATGGCTCAGTAACAAAAAATGCAAGATTTAGGCACCAAATACAGAAAATATTTGAACGACTCAACATTGTGGAGCATGGTTGCATATAAATGTAAAAGAAAAAGGGCTGACAATATGATTTTTGAAGAAGAAAAAGAAGATTAAAAATGACAAACCAGTAAAAGAAGAACAAAAATACTACTAAGAACAACAATAAAAAGAAAAAATAGTTCATGCAGAAAGGTCGCTGGCTATGTCACATGGGTGCGTGTGTTGGTCCGGTGTGGGATGCCGCAAGTTCCAAAAAAAATTGGGTGTCGGTGCGGCGAGAGCATATATATATATATATATATATATATATATATATATATATATATATATGTTATTTGTTATATAACTAATTTTATTTGTCTATATTTTTTAAACATTTTTTTATCAAGTTTACCTTAATCTTATACAAAATTCAAAGTTTTATTAAATAAAATAAAGGGGGGAGAGAGAAGAGGGTAAAAACCAGGAAATATAGGAGAAGGAAGAAAAAAAAAGAGAAAGAAGAACGGGTGCGGTCATTAGCACCCGACTCGGTCAAACCGAATCGGATGCCACCAGGGGCGGAGGAAGGGGGGGGGGGGCGCCCGGGCCATGGCCCGGGTGAGCCTAGGAATTTTTTTTTTTACATTGAAAAAATCAAATTTTTTTAGTTTGACCCGACCGATCGCTCCTCGTCACTCCTCTTGGCCCGACCCTGGCCCAGCCCGCAAATCGTCTTGGCCCGACCCTAGAAAAAATCTTGGCTCCGCCCCTGGATGCCACCATAATTGGCACACACACCCGTGTGACTTAGGTCGCCGGAAGTTGCTGGACGTCGACGAAAGAAATATCGCCCAAATCAGCCAAAGTTGGCCCAAATCATTTCCGCCAGAGGTCCCTGGAGGTCGCCGAAGGTCCCTGGAGGTTGCCGGAGGTCACTGGAGTTATTGCTCAGCATACAACAGTGGAGGAAAGCAAAACAGAGCCCACAATTCTATCGAGGCTCTGTGTTTTTGAAAGGAAATATGAAAACAAAAAACAAAAAACCCAAGGTTTTGAATGAAAATGGACTCGGTCAACATTGACCAAGTTCGTTTTTGGACGGATATGAACCCGAGTATGTTAACCGTACTCGGTACGTGTTGACCCGTACCTGGGCCGTGTCCGAGGGCATACTCGTAGCCGTGTCGCACCTGACTGGTACTGGTACTCCACAAAAAATAACATACCCATGTTACATAGAGAGCAGCCAACGTGAGAGTATGCATTCAAGATGAACTATGAAGCAACGATATCAAGAAAAAGTCATGGCCTATTGTAAAGCAGCTAGTGTCAAGAACGGAACATGATTTGAAAGGGGGATTTTGTTCCCCTGTGTTTGTGTTTGTACAATTTTTCTTTTGTTTATAGTGTCCATTTGTGTATGCATGTTCACTTGTAAAGGAGTACCCTTCCATCGGGCCAAGTGTCATGTTTGGGATTCCTTACTTTGGGTGTTCGGCATGAGGATCCTTGTATGAACCTTCGAGCACCCTAATAAGTACACTCGACTTAATCTCTTTGCTTCCCATTTCTTGTGATGTATTGTCTTTCAAAGTGAACGAAACAACTCATTGCAAGTGCTTTCTCTTCTGATGTACTTAGCTTTCTTTACGCAAACTTTGTTTTCAAGTTACCTGCACACTCGCTCACTCCCTTAGGCTTGCAATGGATTGAAAGGCCGTCATGCCACACAGACCAAGGAACAATCTTCTAGTCACGGAACCAATAGGTTGTTTTAACTTTTAATATGTCCAACACTCTTAACTTTTGTTGCATAAAATAGAAAACAAGTGAAAACATTTTTCAGCCCCTGAGCATTCAGTAGCATATTAAGGTAGGAAATATAGCAACAGGTCGGGCTAGGATGGTGGGCCCAGTTGGCAGATTGTTAGGCCCATTGACCAGCCCACTAATAATTAGGCTAGGCATTGATTGTCGGGCCCGTTTCCCAGCTCATTAATAATTGAGTCGGGCAGGGCCTAAGGCTTATCGGTTACTGAACCAAAGGCACTACCTGGTACAAAACCTGATACTTTTTTTTAAACTAAATTCTAATGTTAATAAAGTAGGGGTATTCATGGGTCGAGTTTGGGCCCAAATGGCCAAGTTCGCCTAGAATCAAAATAAGACCTAGGTCGAACTCAAGTCTAGCTCTAGCCCATTAGCTCAAACCATAGCCACAAATATCATTCTCAAGTTTTTATCGACAAGGTTTTATCAATTTTTTTGGCAAAGTTTTTTTTTTTTTTTTTGAGAAAAGCTTAGAGTTTTTTTTAAAGAATGAAAAAATCAAAATATTAGGTAAAAATAAAATAAATAAGAAACTAATAAGAAGGCATGAAAATATTTTATTGAGATGGGCACGGTGCCCAACCTTATGGAAATACACCTCGCCTCCTTGTATATTGTGTTCTTGTCTTCCTTTGCCATGGGTACCAAAACCTTTCAGTTCTTGTCCATAAGCAATGCTAGTAACCAACACAGGTTGAGAATCCACCTATGTAAGTCTTCAAAAAAATGTCTTCAAGGTCATCTCCTAATACATTAATTTAACTTGCAACTCTTCATACATAGGAAGAGTGGGCAAGCATAGTAGAGAAGTGATGACCTGCTGCCACACCATATCATTTGTCATTAACAATACATCCCACAACCACAAATTGATATGCAATCATGTTCATCTTGTTTAGGTATTCCATGCCTACCATGATATAGGCAGGGAATCCTTTTTTAGCAGGTGGAGTTTGCTCTTAAGAAACACAATCCTCTCCTATGAAACCACCGAATTGGTCTGACCTAACCTGTCCCAAAGCTATATGATTTGATAGTCATCAAATATTGCCACAAGAACCTCATGTGACAGTGCAGGGCAATGGAAGTAACTACATATTGGTCTTTCATCTCCTAGTAGATGTAGTTAAAATTTTCAGATATAATTTCAAAGTCACCCTTTTGTCATTCTTCTCCTCACGTGCAACAATTTATTGTGAAACTAGAGCTCTCGTCTAGGCAACCCAAAAGCCTCTTAACTCCTATTGAAAAGAATAATTTATTGATGTATTTAATTGCCCGAAGAGAAGTTGATTGAAAATTTGGAGATAAGAAAAGAAGTCCATTTGATTCCAAATCACAAAGGAAATTAGAAAATAAGAAAAGGAAAAATGAGAATGGTAGCAAAAGATGAATGTGAAGGATGATACAAGGGGATAGGAATTTAGCAGGGACAAAAAATGACAATTGCACGGTGAAACAATACTCCAGAGTCCAGACAATCTGAAAATATTCCAACAATCATAAAGAGATAAAGTTGATCCCCTTTTTCTCTTTTCCTTTTCTTCCTTTTTTTTAATATGGGTGAAGGTTGATCAGATTACAATTTTAGCTGACTGCCAAAAAATCAATCAAGCGCTAATACAGTAACAAAATGAGTCTCCTGGTTTTGAAGGGAGAATACAAAAGGAATTTGATTAAAGGACGTATGATGCTATGCAATTTCAGATGTCAAACATCGACCTTTTTTCTTTCGACAAATTTCATTGTTGTGCGAACTTGATATTATGTCTTGCGCTCAACAAAAATTAGATTTATTATGGATGATGGATGTGGTGTAGCCTTGTAGGTAATGAAAGGAAAGGTAAAATAAAGGTAAACTGCAGAAAGAGAACAAATATGAAGTCATGACATAGGTAAAAACCAGCAGAGATAAACTGATTTATAAGGAGATGCAACAGAGAAACAGATTTCAGATTTCAGGTTTGGAGATGCTGATCTAAACAGATGAAAAAAAGGAGAAAAAATTTCAGATGAAGCCATCTGCAAAACTAGGGTTTTAAACAAGACGACTAGGAAAACAGAAAACTTTTGGGTTACCAGAAAGAAAAGATATTTTGTACAAAAAGACACTAAGAAAAATTGGGCAGATCAGATAGAGAGATGATGAACAAACAAACTGATGTGGAGAAAATAATACGAGAAATTTCTCACTTGCATGAAGAAAGAAGTCTCCAACATAACTCCTGAGGTAAATTATTCCAGATCTAACACCACTCTGATGCCATGTTAGTTTTTGACTTGCAAAGCTATCAAACGTGAGAAAGAAGAGATGACACAATAAAAGGAATTTCTCCAACAATATGATGGCAGCCTCAAAAGCTTGTGCCCTAAACCCATTAAATATAAACACGTAATCTACAATGACTTAATAGTACAAGATTAAAATATAAAATAACAAGCATGCTTTATACACATGCAAGACCTTATAAGACACTATTTGGATTGGACCCAAATCCAAAAACAGTTATACATGTACAGCCATGTCTCTTTTCACTAACATCATTGGTCTTATCTCCTACTAATCAGACATGTGGTTCTTCTATTATTAAAGCACATCTTTGCAAGATATAACCAACCCTCCTTTCAAGGCTTCAAAGAACATATAGATAAAATCTCTTCATTTATAGACTGATGATAAGTGAAATTCATCGTGTAAACAAGCAGCGGAGCTACAAACTAAAATATGGAAATGCATGCATTTGACTAGACAAGTGAGAATGAATTAAAATGGAAAAAAGAAAACATGATGTCATTTATCAACAAAGGGAAATAAAACCAAAGAAGAAAGTAAAGGAAATACCAAAGAAGACCAGCGGTTTGGATCCCGCATTATAAATGGAAAAATTTCTGATGGCTGCATCGTTTCTGACTGCAGGAAATGATCTACAGCACCTTCAAAACGCAACCCAAAAAGTAACAAAAAACCTACTTGAGCGTGCACAAAAGAGAGCATCTCTTTGGTCACACCACCTTCAGCTTGTAATTCTTCCACCAGAGATATAGCTTCCTTGATGTTTTTCTTTCTAAGCAGATCTTTAATCTGTTCTTCTACTGACAGTTGATGAAATAAGATAACCTGCAAACAACAAATTGAAGAACTGGTTACTGTACAAAGGAACATCTACCACCCAAAACTAAAGAGATCAGGCATAAAGAATCAACATTCAAATGGTGTCAATCTACATGCTCTGGACTCTGTTTGGGGCTGCCGTGATGACAAAAACCTGGTTAGAAACTGGGTTTTAGGTGTCAAATTTAGTTTTGTTGCATCATGTTTGGATTCTTGAAAACATGGAAACTAACAAAACAGGGTCACAACCCAGTTATCCAAAACCAAGGTTCTTCACCTCCCCAACCAGGCTTATCAAGTGAGAGGGGTCGTAACCCTCCTCTCCCTTTCTTTCACCATTTCAATACCAAGGGTGGTGGCGCGAAGGTTGACATTCTCACAGAAGCTCCCTCCCCAAATGATGCTGGAGTGTCCATTTTCCATCCGGCTACTGGACTGGAACAGCCAGGGTAGAAAATGTATTTACTTTCCTTTTTGTAAATTTACTATTTCCTAGCCGCAGCCAACTAATGTAGCCCAGCACATGCGACACTTGCAATCCGGTGAGGAGTAGTAGTCAGCAGCCCATGGTTTTTCGTTTCATTCTTCCTTTAACTTTCAGCCATTCCGCCACCCATAACCAGGAAAAAGGCCAGGCAGGTCAGACAACATTGGTGCCCCGACTGATAGGTGGCCGGAAAAAGACCACCTATTTCTTTTAGTTTTTTCAGAAGTTTCTTCTTTCTTTTTGTTTATACCAAAATCATGTTTTGACATGCAAAGAAAAGAAAAGCCAAATACCTGGTTTCACGAAACCAGGTTCCACCCCCAACGAAGCCCTTCTGTTTACTCCCTGGCCAAATATAACAGCATGCGGATCGGAACATGGAAAGAAAGGAAACGAATTACAGGATCCACATGCAGTGCTATATGAGGTGACTCGGATCTTACAGCAGTCACGTCATGCTTATCGCTCAATGAACATGAAAGCACACAACAGTGAGTTGCTTAAACAATAAACATCCAGGAGGAAATGAAACAGCCTTAGGGGAAAGCGTTACCTTATCAGATACTGCACAAGCGAGAAACTCCTCATTCCCTCCGTCATCTTCTGCAATAACTGAGCAACCAGTTCTTTCCCCACAAAATATCGATTGAACAAGAACACCGGTTCTTCGATGGTATACGTCGAGTTTACCATCCCCAAAGACAACCACATACATCGATATCTGGCCAACAGCTTCAGGAACGTGTCTGAATATCATACTTCCACCAACAGGCTGGCCCAAAGAATTCGAGGCGATCCCAACATTATCCACCAACAGAAGCACCTCCTTGCGTCTATGCATAACTTTCAACAAGGGTGGTCCCGAGGACTCCGGAAGAGAGAAAATGGAGCTAAACTGACCCGTAATGCACGAGAAGAGCGAATATCCACTAGCGGTGCCAATGATCACAGAATGATCAATCCAAGCCATGGTCGTGACGGCATCAAAATTCTGAAATTCTCTGAAAACCGTGACAGTAAAACCGCCATAATCGTGAACCCTACCGATAGCGCCCGGCGCATCGTTCACTCTCCCAGCTGACCTCATCTCACACAGGACTAACTTCCTGCCTGCAATGGCTGCAAATTGCGGGTAGTTCGTGAAGACGGAAAACCCATTATAACGGCTACTAATCCTGCCTACTCTCTCCCATGCCTTCTTGGAACCATCCTCGGAAACAGAATCTGTCTGGGAAACCATGGTATCAGTGAAGCTCAGCTTCTGCGCCACAGAGCTCACCCCCTTCAGGAACACCAGTTTCTGCACGGGCGAAGATAAATAGCGGTCCACCAAATGCAAGAAACCATCGGAAAGAAAGAGAACTCTATCGATCTCTGCTACGACAATCACCGACTCCACCGGAGAATTCCCGACCCTAACGCACCTTGAAGAGGAGGTCTTCGTTGAGGATAAACGTTGACCTGGATCTTGATCTGTATCGGTCCTTGTGTGATGCTGCGATGGGTCGAACACAAAGGACAAGATGGCACCACACTGAGAGCCAGCGTAAATCAGGGTTTTAGAGGCCGAGGTTGTCGAGATGGCCAAGGAACGGATGGAGATTTGGCCAAGATTGGAGGAAGTGGAGCAAAGAGATGAGGAGAAGGCCGGAATATGGGAAGTTTCGAACTCTGCGACGGCTTCCAGGACCATTCGATCGCCAGACTCCATCCTCCCCATCGCGTGAAGACCTACTTCCAAGGGTAGCAGGGGAGGAAGAGGACTTCATTTGACGCGGAGCAGATTCATCTTGGTGCTGAACACAATTGGGGCAACTGTCATTCTACCACATGGGAAAAAAGGAATTCTGTAAGACTAAAAATTGAAATCAGCCGGCTATATATCATCGTTTTGGAGGATGAGTTTTTTTTTTTATGTGGCTCTTTTTCACTCGCAAGCAATTACTATCACCTTTTTGCGACAATCTTCAGTAACATGAAACAAAAAATATTCCTCCAACAATAAAATTGTTGTGCTGCTTTCAATTCTTCATGAGTTTCAAAATTCTAATATCTAAGTTTCTAATCGTCCGGCGCTACTAATATCGAATTCGGATTCAAACACCTAATTTCATTCCTTCCTTTCCCTCCAACCAAACAAAGAGTAAAAGTGAAATTATTGGTAAGGGCAGTGTGGCTTCTTCCACTTTCTTATTGTGGTTGAAGAAGGAGAAAAGTCGCAGCTCCTTTGTGTCTGTTAAATGCTCCAATCCACGCTTAAATACACTAGTTTTTAGAATCAGTAACTCAAGTAAATTGCAAGTTAGCTCAGTCGGTCGCATAGAGTAAATCTTCTTGTTCTTTTGAGTAGCCCTAGTTGATTAATCGCTTTTAGTAAGTTACAAAGTTTTCCAAACGCTAGGCAAATGGGAGAGTCACTTAATTAGGTCCCTAACAAGCAGTTGTGTGTTCTGAAAATTTGTTTTCATAAATGGCCATGAATTAAAAAAATCGTGAGTATGTCTGATATTTGTATGATGTATGAAGCACGAGTTCTATAACGAGGTATCTGAATATGGTAATGTTTACTTAATTGCTAATGAACATATTATAATGTTTTTCTTGTCTTTTTAGATCCCCTTGAACAATTAAGTGCATTTTTCGTGCTTCTAGCCTAGTGCCGTTGAACACATTGGAATGCATTTTTGGTGCTTTCATCTAAATGATATTAGTACTTATCACTTGTCAAAACAATTTTTTGCCCCATGGAATAAAGGATTAGCTCGTTCTAGATTGTTGGAGAGATTGACTTGTTGCATTCAAAAGCCAACTTACTTTTGGCAAACAAGAGGAGATCGAATGAAGGAGACAAATTTCCCACCTAGTGGAGTGAATGGCCACTTTATCCCATGTTGGTGGATAAATCAATCAGCTGGTACCTCATGGAGTAAATGACCAACATGCTTTGTGTAGGTGAAGAAACCAATCGACTATATTGAAGAGTCACCTGCGTGGTCGACAACAAGAGAGAGTGTGAAGAATATGCATTTTCTCCTTCATGGACTGAATGACCAACCGATTACACATTCGTGGATAAATTGTTTGATTGCATTGGATAGTCTTCTTGCTTTGGTGAAGAAGCTAGGTTTGATTGGACAGACAAGCTAGTTCATCAAATCGTTCGGCAGAATGACAAGGCATATTGAAGCATGGAAATATAGTATTTTAGGGGACACTGTGAAGTATGAAAATACAGTGTTGTAGGAACTCACGTAGAAGAAACAAACAAAAACATAGAGCCATTAGCAAGCCTTCAGTACTTATCTATGTCATAATGCTTTCATTTAAAACTTGTATGCGATTTTTATTGTCATATTGTTATTGTATGTTTAGAAAGTCGTTTTATTAGGTTCATAGTTGAGGATGGCATAGAAGATGTTGGATCTATCGACAATTTAACTTGGTTACTAGCAGGGCCGGAGCCAGAAAATTTCAACAAACGGGCATTAGTTATATAATTTCATATTTTTAAGGGGCACCTCTATGTAAAATTCAAAAAAATAGCCATGAAATTTCAATACAAAAATAGCCATTTTTTGTGGGCCTGTGTGGGAAATTGCCCACACCTCCCTCCACTCCTGGTTACTAGGACTAGAAAAGAAGGCGTCAATAACATGCCAACTGGAACTCTTAACTCCAGCCATGAGTATTATTTGCATGCTTATTAAATTATTGTCAAATCAAACATTAATTTTGTTATGTGAACATAAATGACATTATTTCCCTATATTGTTAATTTATATATTGTGGTACCAACACAAGATAATCATTGCATTATCTTCTATTGCAATGACAAAGCACCATTACCACTTTAAGTTGGCAACTCGCTACGCCATACTGCTGCAACTATCTCTTCATCTTGCAATAATTAACTATTGTTGTTCAGTTGCTACATGCATCTAATATGTCGATGTTAATTTTCTCTAGATATTAGCTTCAAATGGCTTTATGCTTTGTATGCATATGTTGTTGGATCACTTCATATAATGCTTGTTTATAATGGTACCCATATTATATGCTGAGGAACCTACATAGAAGTTGAACATTTATTAATTAATGATGGTTCCACTAATGAAGATAACATTCTCATGAATGATGTACCTAAAAATATATCTACATATGAAATTGTTCCGGTCAATGAAATGATTGACAACCCGAAAGTAGTGTTCTTCTAGTGATAAGCGAGGTGAGAGTGTTTTTGTTATTGTGAGAATGACACATATTTATGAACTAAAAATGTTGTTGAGTCCTGTATTTTGTTAAAAAGGAAATCAATTCAATAATAATGATGACACATAATTTTTACAAAGCATATGCTCGATAACAAGCCTTTAGTGCTAAAAAGTCTAATTAGGATAAAAATATATGTGTTTTTAATTACTAGAATGACATGTACTTGTTCCAAAGGAAGTTGGTAGAAACCAAATTGAGATTTAATATTACATAAGAGAGATTCAAGATGTGTTTGCCAATTGAGAATAGTTATAATAAGGCTTTTGGATAAGAAAAATGGCATACATGTATCCTTATTTGATCATAACCAATCAACTTCTTCGCATGCTGCAATAGGTGAATTAGTTAATAGTGTTGCATTGTACTAAAGATACTTCTAATTACTTTAAGAAAGGTAGAAGATATGTCATGAATATGTCATTGGCATACTCCAGATGTGCTACAAATGTTTCAATAATGCCATAGTTTATGCCATAATAGTAAAGTCTAGTGCTCATCAATGGTCCGTTGTTTAATTTATAGGCATGAACCACCACTCATAGAGTTGCATTTTTAACAACTCATCTTTATACACCTTATTATGGCCACATTTGAATAGTTAGTTAAAGTCTTTGTAGAATCAATCAATCAGAAGCACTTTCAAGCTGTACTAACATATGATGACAATGCAATAGCAGTTTTAAGGGCTCAGGTATAATCATATGCACATAATCAATACATTTGTGGCATATTTTTGAGATACAATAAATGGCATATATAGACTGCATATTTAATCATAAGGAAATCCACAAAAAGGAGACCATCCATAATGACAAAAATTGGAATACCAAAAAAGTTACTTTTTTATGAAAAGGTCTCCTTAAGAAAAAATAGCATAACTCATATTGGCCATGTGGTGGCCATGATGACAAAACTAAAATACTAAAAAAACTATTTTTTACAAAAAAAAAATCTGAAAGTGATACCATTCAGATGGTCATGATGTGTCCATTGAGGGTTGGTCATTAAATAATATGGTCAATTCTAAGCATGGACCTTGCACTAGGGTTTGATGCTCTAATCACCATCTTGAATAGAAGTCAGCCAAATTCTTCCTACATAAGTTCGTTTTTGCCTTTGTCAAACTCAAAACACATTTCCCATGGATTTAAAATAATTACCCTCTCCCAACTTCCATTCAGACCACTTCACATAAATGTTTCAATTTGTGCCATTTCACATACATTTTCAATTTAAAGTAATAATAAGCTGCTATAAATGAATTATATTTGTATGTTCATGTAATTAGGATGGTACTGTGTAGCTACTATAGTTTATTAGCATAGTATTGAATAAGTTAGTAGTATATTGCATTAGTACAATGAACAGTTATGGCATAAAATTAACATATGATATATATTATAATTTACTAAAGTATAGTAATGTAATTGTTGTATGAATAATATAGTTTAATAATATGGTATAGTTTTTACATGTAGCACAACATTCATATGTAGCTTAGTGTAGTCATATCAATGTATAGTGAAGTATTCATACATATATATGGCATATGATAGTATAATATCGTCTCACCTACTGCCATTATATTGTATAGTTTAGTATAGTATTAAAACAATGTACGACTAACATATAGATTAGTCTATTATAAAATAGTGTTGTATAGTTTAGTATATGACTTGTATTGTACGGTATTGTATAATGCATTGTATTGAGCAGTATAATATTATATTGTATTGCATGCTATACCATAGTATTTTATTGTATTGTATAGACTAGTATTGGTGTGTGATTTGTGATCTGGTTGCACACTTGGATAAGATCTTGGTATGTGATTTGTGATTTGATTGCACACTTAATTAGTTAGATTAATAAGACTGCATGGTATTATAATATGGATTTGAAACAACATATTCAAGGATAGTGTACTTCCAGAGTGCATTTGCATCCATTCGAGCTTGAGCAGAGTGAATATTGAGAAGATTTAAAAGTCAAGGCAAAATGGGAGAGGGGGCACATGAGCAACACATGTAGGCAAGACCAGCCCCCTCAATAATGCTTTCCCTTGACACAGTAAAATTAAAGCTCAACAATTTTAAGATATGAGATTAGAGCTTGACAATTTGAAATTAAGGTTATTGGTATTAATATGCTACCTTCGTTTGTGGCCTTAGTCATAGAGATCTCTATAGGCATATTGATGAGTTTCTCAATGTGTATGACACCATGAGATCAATCAATGTCAGGAATAATGCACTTAAGATCACATTGTCTCCATCCTTCAATAAGACAAAGTCAATCATTAGCTCAGATCTCTGGATGTAACAGTGAGGATAAAAACTTGGGCTCACTTGATTAAAAACGTAAGTTTTTTAGAAAATATAGTGGGGTTTTGGATGTAAATATAATCTTTCAATCTATTTCAAATCTTCATTTCAAACATAAAATCAAATAACATGTCATGAAACTACTTATCAATCACAATTTTTTGGATTTCACAAGTAATGAGTTTGGGTCAAATATCAATGCATATAATCAATATTCAACAAATTCAAGTGGAATCAAGGTAGATAAAGACAGTAGAAATAGTACTTTTATTGTAAAAGATTAAAGCTCTATAAAAGATTTTAATAATTAAAGTGTTGCATGTACCCTTTGCAACAAATAAAGAATGTGTACATTAAATAAAATGAACAAATAAAATAAAACCCTTTTATAAAGGTTTGCGCTTTATGGAAGCAAATAAAAGAAAACAAGTCCTAATTCTAAATGTGGTAGTAGTTTAAAGATGGTAAACTTCTTAATTTTGAATGACACCTTCAATCTCCAACATAGGCAGTCCTTGATCTTCTTGTTGTTGCTTCACCTCCCTCTCGAGCGGGTTGTAAAATGCAGGTTGTAAATGCACAAAAGAGTCTTCGGCTGCACAACATGTTAAAAAGTAAAAATGACAACTATATTAAGATACTTGTGCACAAAAATAAGATACTATCTAATGTGTTCTCATGTGTTTGTGTTAACCAGTTGCTAAAATAAATGATCAACCAAGTGCCTTATGTGTCAAAAGTTGTCCAACACTCAGTTAATGCCGGCTAATCCAAGTCTAAACTAGTTCACTTATTTTTCTCTTGTGTGAACTCAAAATATGTAACCTATAATGTGGTTGTGATGGCACAAAATATATCTAACTCTAATCTAAAAAGTAATACTCAACATGCTTAAATACAAACAACACAAGATGAAAGAAAAGAAACATGATAAACAACTAAATGAATGACTAGATGTTCAGGAAGATGATGTACTTGAAAATGGTAATAGTGCAATCCTTAACAACTTAACAAATCTAAGTACACTATTTAAAAACACAAAAATATAAGTTATTCCTACTCTAAACTTTCGATCAAACACATGAAATATTAGTACAAAGCTAAGTATTGAATCTAGCCAATAAATTACAGCCGCAATTACATAAAATTTAACAAACTAAACTACAATCTTGTAAAATGCAAAAATTATGTGAATCCACACTAGTAATTACACTAAAGAACCGTAACAACTAACAAATCATCCCATACAATTAATTTTAATGCTAAAGTACACTACAAAATGTAAATTTCACAAAGTATTGATCTAGACTATTAAACTATGATGAGAAATGTGTTAATCATCATAAACATTCAAGTAGAATGTGCTCTTTCTCTCTCTCTAAAACATAAAAATACAACAAAAACAATATGTACTTTAAAACAAAGTATATCTAATAAGTAACAACTAAATTTAATCTAAATACACATTTAAATGAATGACCTACCAACTACACTAAAAATTGCTGTAAAACATAAGAATAACAAAACTAGAACACAGTCACCCTACACTTAGAACCAGAAAATGCAGTAACAGTCCAAGCTATAAATTTATCTATTACTGATACACAAAAATGAATTTTTTTTTCTGAAGAATATTTCAAACAAGAGATAACTAATTAACCTACTAAGATATAAAAGAAATTGCAGTAAAATAAGACAAATTCCTAAACTACACTCAGAACCTGAAAAAACAGTAAGTAGCATTACATATCTTGATTTAATTATATGTACGCCTAAAAATAACTATTAAGTAAGATAACTAATTGCTAAAACTAAGGAAGCAAGAATTTAATGTAAACATGATAGTTAACTACTACAATTTGATCTACACTAACTGGAACCTATACAAATTACTAGGAATGGTCCATACTCTTAAGTCAAGTAAAACAAAGTTAACACCTGACGTAAGTTCTGTAAACATACTAAACAAGTGTATAAATATTAATTCTAACTAGAAAAACAAGAATTATGCCTAAAAATATGACTACTTAGGACTGGTTGTGACAAAAATTCATTGGTAGTCTACCAAGCTGCCACTTGGTGTTTATAAATTTACATTACACTAAATCAACTAGTAAACTGACCTTGTACTTAATAATTACAAAGATTATAAGATAAACTAGTAGTTGTTACAAAAGTTACCTGAAAACAAGATGCAAACGAGTTAAAGATAAGAAGCAACATAAACTAATGTTGTTATAATAAGCATGCAGTCCCACAATAAAATTCAACTACGAAGCATGGTTAACACTACAAATCAAAGTTGTTAAAGACACATGCTTCAAGACATGAAATGTGCACCTCATGTTGCTTTATCAAGAAAACATGCTAAAGTGCATGGATGAAGTCATGAGCCCAACTTGGGGCATGCACTTCACTCATGTGAGGGATACGCCTCATGTTGAAGCGTGCTTCATACTTGAGATATGCATCTCATGCACCAAAGCTTCACCCTATTCATAAAAAAGACTGCTGTTTTCAACCCCACAAATCCCTTTCATAGCAAACCCCCATGTTCCTTCTCTAAACTCTACGGTTGTTGCCTGTTGTTGAGCCAGAATTTCCATCTCCATGCCAGAGTCTACTACCACTGTCTGACTCTATGTTGGAGCATGGTATCATTGCATCAGAGTCTTCGATTGTCATGCCATTGGCCACTATTTACTCAAATGAGTCATGCTGGATTAGTCTATCGCTGTGCCATTCGCTACCGCTGAATGCCTCTATGTCATTCACCACCAGCACCCCTTCATTCTTTATCTCCCCTTTTCTCTCTTTCTTCCTTTTCTTCTATCCCTTTCTTTCTTCCCACACACATTTCCTCTAGGTTTTCTTACCTTCTCCCAAATGTGTCTAGTTGTGTTCTTTTCTCTCCTCAATTCCCTTTTAACATTTATTTTCTTATTATTATATTTATTGTACTGAGGTGGGGGAGTGCAAACTAAGTGGCTCTGCCACCATTTTTCAACAAGTAATCAAAATTTTAAAATAAAATACTAAAGAGAACTTGTTTTGGCCCGCTAGTTTTAGCCCATTTATTTTGTCATTGTTAATGGTTGTCTCTCTATTATCCTCATATTCTATTAAATAACAGTCATATCCTTCATAATTTTCTATTCTAGTTTCCCCTTTTTGTTAATTCTAAGCAGTTCCTTGAGTTACAATTACATTTTTACCTCCATAGTTTTTAATGGATACTCAGCATGTCTTGAAGCTTACGCTTCAGTTCACCTCCCTTTGCTTCACTTTACTTTATAGGCTTACCATTTTGCTTCACTTCATCACATTTAACAACATTTCTAGATACAAATTCCTACTCTTAACACTTAAATAGCAACATAAACTTAGGACTAACTTAACATTCTCACTTAAACAGGATCTGCCACAACAGAAAATTAAGTGAAATGCATGTACATTTGCTAAAGAACAATGATATCAGGCACCATCCAGCTGGTTTTAAGAACAACAAGATTTAGCTTCCACAATCAACCAGCATGTTTTAGGCATGCCCAAGAAGCACCAGCCAGCTTGTATTAAGTAATTCTTGCCTGAAATAATGGAAGCCAAAGATGTAAACTAACCAACATGAAGTAAATACACAGGCATTGAAGCAACAATCAATCAATCTAACAGCCAACCAAACAAAGTAGCTAAAATCATGCAACATATATAAACATGAAAAATAAAGAATGCATCATATTTTTCAACAACTCAAACTGAGATTTAGCAGAAAAATGTAAAAAATAGAGACCCACAACCTGGAAAACCAGGAAATTCTAACGTACATGGATGAGAAACATAACAAACATTTGATATCTAAATGCAATACAAGAAAATGACGAACAGCCTACCTAGAATGGGATCTGACCTTAAATCTCTGGTTTCGAGTGAGCATTTGGTGTTTAGAATTCTCCCCCGACTTCTTGTTCTGGTCTTTGAGCTTAAAAAAGATGCGAAGAAGCTAAGTCACAATTTGGAGAAGCTGAAATTGGAAGGGGTGTCACCTAGCTCCATTGGTTTGCTCCTCTTTTCACCAAAGCATTGCCAAGAAGTGCATCGAGAGAGAGAGAGAGAGAAAAGAGCAGTTGTCAGCCTCCCCTAAAGAGATGATGAGCTACGGTACCTCATTTTTTCTAATTCTCAAAAAGCCTCTTGATTAACTTTCCATTTTTCTAAGTAGTTCTACATGACTTTTTCAAAATAGCATTTCACTACCTTCTCTTATTTCTTTTCAGAATTACTTGTTTAGTCTCTATTAAATGCAAAATCTAAGTGCAAACAAGTACAATCTGGGTCCAAGGCGTCGGACAACTAAAAATCTGGATTTTAGGAGTGAAAAGATTATTTTACAATTGGAACCCAAGTTTCACTTGTAGAGAATGTTGATTTCTTTTTGGTTTGTTTGCTCAAATTTGAACCGTGACTCCTTTGAACATGCACAGACATGACATGAGGTTTAAGCATTAAAATTCATCACAATTGCATGAAAATATTATTAAAAACTTATGGACTTCATGAATTATCAAAATACTCTCCCATGGCACGACCAATTAGTAGTTCAGGTGTATGATACCTGACAATCTCACTAAGGGGTACTTTACATTTTTAATTGTATCTCTGAAATATAACATGCCTTTGGCCGCAAGGTAAATAGAGAATTTTTTTTTTTACCTTGAGGGTGAATTCGAGAAAGAGTATAAATCATGCTAATGTTCAATAATAACATAATATTGATGAAAAGAAAAATTATTATGATGCGAGAAGATGCAGCTGAGATAGAAATTCCAAGTTCCAAAATGGGATCTGCATTCAATTTTGCAGCGAGGGATATTTTTGTGAATTTACTCGTGTGAAAAACAAGTTTTGGACAATACTTATTTAGTAGAGTCCAATTGGAAAGAAAAAAGAGATGAGTACATTGAATGAATGCCTAACATATTGCATGACAAGCATGATGGACACATTTTTAAATAAGGCTTAGAGGAAATAAGTCATGGATCCCGATTAGGATCCAGGTTTAGACTGCATCATGAGTAAATTGTGTGGTGCCTGATAGGTTTAGAAAAAAAAGGGGCATTGGCGCCCGAAGCCACTTATGTTGGTGTCATTCACTTGTGAAGAGAAAAAGCAAAGGGGAGGAAGATGAGGCATAAGAACAGGAAGTTGAAGGAGAGGTGGAAGAGGAAGACATGGAAGAAGAAGGCAGCAAGGGAGGTGAATCTCTCTCTCTCTATCTTCCCCTCACTCTTGTTTTTCTGCTGGCTGATGCCAGATTTGGGCAAAATCATACGATTTCCTTTCTCAAATCTACTGATTTGATTTTAGATTTGTTGTAGTAAAACATGCTTTGTCTCCATCAAATTTTTTGGTAGTGTGTGGGATGAGCATGCGCTTGGGTGGCTGTTGCCAAATAATCGGTAGTTAGAATGTTTAAAACAAGGGGTTCAGCTGATTAGTTTTGTGGATTTTATCTAATCTCTCTTCTAATGCAATGAAAACTCATTGCTTTTGCATGCTAAGATTGATGCTTATGGGATTATTGATATGCCCAGTGGGATGGTGTTTTTGGGCTGGATCAGGGATGTTTATGTCTGCTCCACATCCCAGCGTCTTTTCCTATTTTACGAATGATTATTTGTTGATGAGATGCATGATTAGAGGGCTGATAAGGGAGTTTTAATAAATGGTGTCAGTCATGACTAAGTTTTTCAACATAAAGGGGCAGTTTCTGAGCATTGAATCGATATTTCTATTTTCCCTGTAAAGTTTGAAGATTGCATTTGTGCTGCTTACTCCATGATTCTACCCTTTTGGACACTTCAAATGTGATTTTCAGATGTGGGAACACATGATTTTTGAACGTTGTAAATAAAATAAGTGCAGGACTGTTTAAGTGGGAGAATAAGATTATTCTCCTTGAATGAATTGATTGATAGTATGCAGGAGAATTGGTGAGTTTAGTGTTGCATTCTAGCTACATCTTTAGTCTGGGCAAGTTTATGTTAAATGACATCGATTCATTTATCCCTTAGCCATTTGAAACTAACAATTAATTAGTATGAATTGTAGTTTTAGTGATTTTTAGAGTAGTGTATATGCTTTTTAGAGTCAAGGATATAACCTTTTCTCGCATTTGGGGTCCCAGTTTTCTTATTATAGCTAGTTGGCAAATTTGGGTTTCCAATGTGAGGAATGCTTTCCTTGGCATGCTTCAGATGGTGGGTTTATGTTGACATGATTAATGATTTTGTGTTACTCATGATCAATTAAATTGGGGCATATCACATTTAGGTTAAGAGTTGGTTTTTACATGTGTAGATGCTTTGTGGTTGGATGAAGAGACCCACAAAATAAAGAAAAATATATATAGTTTCACAACTCATATAAGACAATAAGTTGTTATGAATAGCTGAGCTAGAAAGAATTTCAAAAATTCAAGTCAAGTCCCAACTAGGAATGAGAGTTAGGCCATGAAATCGGTCCTTCACTAAGAATGCGAATCAGTGAATGCCTTGCCTGAAAAATGAACGAGTGTGTCTGTGTTATCTATTTGAATTTACATGGAAAATGGTAAGGTCCACACATGATAATGTTTTCATGGGCATATTAATGCATACCTTTCATTTGCTTTTTAATTAATTTACAATGGAATATGCATACTAATGAATAACGGCTTAGGATACCCTTAGGCAAATTATCAAGTTGAGTATCTTCTTGAGCCCGACCCATGCATTAGAAGGCATCTTAGAGAATAACTATTTAGGACAACCATGTGCCTAACCCAGATTGAGAATACTGTTTGTGATTAGGATAGTTATAAATGTGGATTTAAATAACATGGAAATCATTGCTAAGTTTGCCAACCATATTAGATGTTTTCCTCTATGTTATGCTTAATTTGTGCACTTGTACAAAATGTTTGTGTGTGACAACAATGGTGGCATCATGCAAACACCCAAAATTTTCACAAATCCAAATGACAATTTTACTCTTCACCATGAGATTTTTAAATTAATTTTCAAGACCAAAATTTTTAAGCCAAACATGTATTTTTTACAGCAGCATTGAACACCTAAGCCTAGTCCACGTAGGTTGTCCTAGCTAGACATTATCATTTTTCCTTGCACTCTGGCATTTCTACCTAGAAAGTAGGGATTGCTCACCAAAATTCTGTGAGTTGCCTAACATTTGAGCAATTAGACCAGTTCCTAACATTACATGACCCGAGGCTCACTAGGGTTATCCCAGACTAAAGCCAGCTCTCCTGTAGCTCAAATCAGCTCTTGGAATTCAGAACTGTGATATTTAGCTCAACCAATAGGGAGAAAGTTTTAGTTCACTTATTTTGAGTAACCCAACCCAAGTTTCAGTCTTACACTAAGCTGTGGGCTGCCACTAGATCTTTCTTCCTCATGTTTGTGGGGGCTTGAGCTGAATTTGAGCTCAACCCAAAAAAGTGAGCTGAAACTTAGCTAGAACCATGTTTATCATATATAAATCAAGCTTCCTATAGTTCAGCTTGAGTTCATCCATCTTAGTTTGAGTTCAATTTAGTTCTAAGTACTTTCTCTCTCCTATTTGCAGGGATTCAATTTAGTTCTGAGTGCTTTCTTTCTTTTTAAGATCAACCCAAAAGAGTGAGTGAAAGTCAAGGTAAGACCATGTTTATCATATATAAAACAAGGTTCCTCTAGTTCAATTTGAGTTTATTCATTCTGGTTTGAGTTCAATTCAGTTTCGACTGCTTTCTTTCTCTTGTTTTTAGGTGAGTTTGAGCTAAGTCTGAGCTCAAGCCAATAAGGTGAGCTAAAGTTGAGGTAGGACCATGTTTATCATGTATAAATAAAGTTTTTTTAGTTTGATTTTAGCACACTTATCCCTATTTGAGTTCAATTCAGTTCTGAATGTTTTCTCTTTCTGTTTTCAGGAGTTAGAGCTGAATTTGAGCTCAATCTGATAAATTGAACTGAAACCGAGTAGTGATTATATTTATCATGTGTAAATCGATGTTACATGGCTCCTAAGTTAGATTTTATGAAAAATATGTGCATGGTGTTAAATGACTAAAATATCCTTATGTGTGATTTTGGGTTGCAATGTATTTAAATAAAGGGATTGGCTTGAACTAAGGTTATAAAATCCAAGAAAATCATAAACCAAGGTATATGTGACCTATACCCTATGTTTATATAGAAGAACGTGACACAAAAATGAAATGATCGTTTTGGCCCTATGTGTATTTTTGGAGTTCCAAATGAATTTTCTTGATCTGATTGAACCAGCCTATGGTCAATATCCTAAATAGGCTCTGATCAAAATCTAGCTAAAAACTTCCTCTTGATTGCTCTAAAAATCAAAAACAAATTTTTACCAAGTATAATATGTTTATAAAGAAAAAACAAGGCAATAAAAATTCAATTTTATTGAATTTTTCACTAGTGGAATTGGGTGTGCTTGAAAAAGCTAGTACCTGCAAGGACATGCTGAATGATTAAAAAAATCACTTTAATTTTACAAAATTAAGCTTTATAGTAGTTTTGAAAGCGTAGCAAGTACTAGGACTGAGCTTTATGGCCTTGGAACTAAGTTGAAAAAAAAAAGAGCATTGAGAGATGGGCTCGAGGAAGATATAGCCGTTCTACTATATTAGTACTCGAAAGCATCAGGTAGGGGTAAAATTGATTTGTGTCTATTCTGCAACATTATATGATTGGTGAACATTTGTCTAGTTATATCTTCTAAAGCATTCTGAGCTTGAGTGAGTAATTTCAAAGGATATTCTACACTTGGTACCCTAAGGCCAACTGGTCTGGGAGCTATCGACCCAAAACTCGTTACAAGCATTCAGTAGAGAGCCTGATAGACATGACATTGCACATACAAATGTGCATGACTATCAAAACAATAGAGCGTCGTAATGGCTTGTTGGGTAGTGACACATTTCCCCTACGGGTGAAGGTCAGACTGAAATATCAAGAAGGCAAGAACAAGAACAAAAAAACCAAAATGGCCACATTGAAGAACAAATTGAGCAAAAATGCAAACCTAAAAAATCAAGGGAAACCAAGTCCAAGAATTATCTGATGATGGAAATAGAGGCTTCTTATGATTGCAAAGGGAGTCTGGATAGTAACAAATCATGCACTAAGCCCTATGACATTGAGAGTGACTCTTCCTAGCTTATCATGTTGAAATGAAGGAATGATCGTCTCAAATGAATCTCGTGACATTGGCTAAAAGAATTTGTCCTTACAAGAATTTTCAAGCGCTTTCACAAGCATCGCATCAATATTCATATATATATATATATATATATATATACTTCTTAGAAAGTTTGATCTCAAATATTTTATTATGACTCAGTATCAAAGAGAAGCATCTGTGAACACCTAAAATTTTTACAAGTCTAAATGACCATTATGCCCTTCACCATTAAATTTTGAAATTGATTTTTATGGACCAATTTCAATAACAAATGGGCATTTTGCCCCATATGACCTCGATTATCCAAGCTAAAAATTACCATTTTGCGCCTTCATCATAGCATCTAGGCTTGGAAAGTATAGACTTTTCATCAAAATTTGGAGAATTGCCTAACATTTGAGCAATTAGGTTATTTCTCAACTTTAAGCTCAAATCACTCACGAAACCTCATCTTAAAGCTTCCTTGAATGGAGATCCAAGGTGTCTGAGAAGCCTCATCATGCTCCCTTGAAGAGTGAAAGTTAGAGAAGCATTCTCGCAAGGTTAGAGAAGAAGAAGAAGAGAAAATGAGAGAAATGGAGAGAGAGCGTCTTCAAATGAGAAAGAATTACAGGCTCCCCAAGGGTTAGGTCATGCCCAAGAGAGAAGATCTTGGTGGTATTTGTGGTGAGTTTTGGAACCAAAACTCAAAATATGATTTATTTGTTTTAACTTAACAACATTTTCATGTGAATTTCAAGTATTTTTGAATAATTTTAACTTTATTTTTTAAGTAGTTTTTGACTAAATGGGATTGGCCCTTAGCACTACAAATACCCCTTTGGGCAGGGCTAATGCTAGGCGACAGCACCAAACAATGTTGCGGCCTCACCACACGCGGCAATGCCTCGTGCACCCATCCGCTTTGGCCAGAATGCATAGCCTGGCCGTGCATGCTAGGTAGTTCGATAGGCACGCATGAAGGGGGAAAAGGCCCCAATTATTGGTTCGTTTTGGACCAATAAGGGGTGGCTTTCACCTCCTTGGCCTCCAAAAGGGTCCCAAAAAAAAAACTCATAATTTTTTTAATCCACATTTTAAATGGTAAAATAGTCTTCTGTTACAAATGGGGCCGACTTCATTTTGAGTGATTTTGAGCTCATTTTAGATCTGGATCGAGATTGCTTGGTCTTCAACATGTTCTAGTTGACGCCCGAGGTTTGGATCAAGGATTTTAGGCACAAAGTATATTTTTGACATAAAATTGAGACGCAAAATAAAAGGAAGGTCCGTGCATGCGCACACGGTGCTTGATTGTATCAAAATTTGTTATTTTGGCCTCAACCTTGGATTTGGAATTGAAGTTCTTGATTTGGATCCAAACTTTGGTTTTGGATCTAATTTGGATCCGATAACATCTTTATGGGTTGATTTTCCTAGTTTGAACTTAATTTCATTCTTGGGGTTTAGTCACTTACTTTGGCTTCGTGTTTCATATCAAGCTGTGTATTATAGACATAGGACTTGGATTTGGATCCAATTCTTAGTCTAACATTAGATTTTGGATTTAAATGTTGCATATGGACTCAGATATGGGCCTAGGGATCTGTTTTGGATTATGTGGTCGTGAAAATTGGACTTAGGTATGCATATAGAAGTCTATCTATGGAGGGGCGTTTTAGGTTTAACCTCTTGTCTGAATGAGTTATTTGAGCTTGTTGCAGGTTTAACCATTTACCTGCACAGGTTTGACAAGATTAAGTTCTTGTTTGACCTCTTACCTGGGCAGGTTGCATTGTTTTGTATTGTAGGTTTAAATTCTTACTTGCATGGGTTGCTCTTAAATTGCATCGTAGGCTTTACCCATCAGCTGCATGAGTTTGCTCTCAAGTTTTGAGTGGTAATAATAAAAAAAAGCTCTACTGTAGTCATTACCTTTTTTTTTTTACAACTGAGTAAAATTTAAATGGATAATAGATCAAACATAGAGAACACAAGTGTTTGTCATTGATTGAAAGGTGAATGCAAGAGGACTAAGTATAGAATTTCTTGAAGTGAACAATGTTAACAAGTGTTAATGGGATCGATAAGTTCCACCCCATCAACATCAATTAACCGGTATAAGTTACGGGGCAATGTTTCCTTAATAAGGTATGGGTGTTTCTAGTTCGGTGCCCACTTACCATGAGGTCATCCTCTGAGGTATACCACAGATCGTAGGACCAAGTCATTCACTTTAAATTGTCTCTCATAATTGACTTGGTAAATTGTCTAGCCATGCTTTGGCGATAGACTTCAGCATGCTCAACCACTTTTAGTTTCTTTTCATCTAACAAAATTGAGTTGCATTAGTCTCTTCTGTTGATATTGATTTAGAGGAAGTTCTATATGAGAAGCGAACTTCAACGCAGGTTTTAATACATGCAATAGTAGAACCACTTCTATTTTGTAGACTAGCTTTGCTGGGATAGCATTTGTTGGAGTTTTCATAGTGGTGCAATATGCCCACAAGGTGTTGTGCATCTTTTCGTGCCAGTCTTTTTCAGTTTCTATTGTCTGCTCCAAGACACAGATCAAGATCTTATTGGTGGCTTCTACTTGCCCATTACCTTGGGGGCAATAAGGAGTTGAAAATTGTTGTGTGATAGGGTATTTGTTGAATAATTGTCTCACCTTTTCATTTTACAAGTCTTGTTATCAGATACTATATCATGTGAAACTTCGAACCTACAAAGAAGATTATTGTGAGTGAATGATACTACATGACACCCTTCTTATTGTCCTGAGTATGATGACTTCTACCTATTTGGTAAAATAGTCTGTTGCAGCAAGAAAATATTTATGCTCATTAGAAGTTGTAGGGGATATTGGTCCGACTACGTTAAATGCCCACATTGAAAATGACCAATGAGAAGTTACAAAATGCAAATGAGAGGCCTATGCATGGATTATTAGAGCATGCAGCTGACATTCTTTATAACTTTTGACAAATTTGTAACAATCTTTTTGCATAGTAGGTCAATAATATTCAGCCCGAACTATTTGCTTGATGAGGGTTTGGTAACCAACATGGCTCCCACAGTCTCGTCAATGCGACTCTTTGATGACTTCCGTTGCTTCATCCTCGTAGAGGCATCGAGATTATTCAGTACTTGAAACATGCCTATATAGCACTCCTGCAAGAATAAAGTACCTTATTAGCATACATTGAATCACTTTTTGTCCTTTCTTAGGCATGTCAGTCTCAAACGCTCCACTCTCAATGTAACTTTTGATATAATGATACCAAGGCGTATTCCCCTTGTAGACATGATGAACATGTTTTATTGTTTCAAAAGAATAATTCTTTAATTTTTCGATCTCAAAAGAACATACTATTTCGTTGGCTTAGAAAGGGGTAGTGGATCCTAAGCTCGCAAGGCCATCCACAATAGAGTGACCCTTTCTTTTTATATGAGCAAGCTGTACTTCTTTAAACCGATGGATCAAGGAGCTGGCGATCTCTTGATATGGCACCAACTTTTTGTTTTTGACCTGCCATTCTCCATTCACTTGGTTGATGATAAGCTTAGAGTCACCAAAGGCTTGCAGCCTTTTTTCTTGAAAACTTAGTAAAGAATGAAGTCCTTGTACGAGAGCTTCATATTTAACTATGTTATGGGTGCATGGAAAGTAAAGTTTCAAAGAACATGAGATCATTTCATTTTTTGGAGTAATAAGCAAAATTTCTATACCTGCTCCCATCATATTTATGGATCCATCAAAGAACATCTTCTATATCGGGGCTACTTCCTATCTTAACACATGTTCATCAGGAAACTCATAATCTATTATGATCTCTTCATACTAGAGAAAGTTTGTTATATCAATGCGCCCATTAATGCTTGAATGAAGAATGAATTGATTTTCACTTTGGGCGTCACTTTCTCTCTCATCACATCTTCTTCTCAACCAAGTCTACTCGTCTTCCCGGCGGCGGCCGGATTGATTTCTTCTGACCATTGACCAGCGACAGCTGGTGTCTTTCTTTGATCCGACGGTGTCAATCCTCCTCCCGTCCTCAATACTCTTTTCTTCTTCTCCCCAATCGGCCGAAGGAACATCTGCCTCCCCTGTTCTTGCGATAGAAGGAGAAGCAGCGGCAGATCAGAAAGTTGAAATCGATTTGCCTTGCTGAGCGTGATCTTGGGTAGAGATAGCGCCTCCGCAGTGAGGTTCTATCAATTTGGTATCAGAGCCGATGCTCACGGCGGCGAATCAAAGCTTCAGACTACAGATATTGTCTTCTCCAAGGAAAACATGAAACATAGAGACAAAAACCATTGACGTTAATTTTCTGGAAGGATTTACTGGTTGAGCACTAGACCATTGGATTTGTCTACGTCTGAAGCATCTATTAACAAATTTTCAGAATTTTTGAGGCTGTGATTAGCGAGGAATGGATTTTTGAAAAAGCACCGGTTCTCAGGCGCTGTTCTTCCCCTTCTCCGGTGGCCACCAAGTGCTCCGGCGTTGATTCTGGTCACCAGCGGAATCAAAACTGTTGATGACAATACCAGGAGATTCTTGACAAGTTTCCGAGCAAAACGAGCCCAAGAACGCTCAATTTGGCCCAGAAACGAGGCTGGAATAGCGATTTGAAGTCTGCCGGAGTTTTCTGCACGTTTTCCGGCGCGGAGACGATTTTTCGGCGAAATCGACCTTTCCGGCGCCGTGTTCTTCAGTCACCGGCGAGGTGTCCTTGTTTCGTGTCACTAGCTCCTTCCAGACTTAGCTCCTTGTGAAGACGAGGCAAGGGTGGCGGCTAGGATTTGGAGTCAATTCCTGCGCGTCCTTACTTCAAACAAATGACCAAAATAGGCCAAATGATCAAAGCCAAATAAAATGAATAATAATTTAAGCAAGGGCAATTTAGGAAACTTCACCAGGTCACCGGAAAACCCAATTCGTTGCCGGAATGGATGACGCTTTCACCGGTTGGCCACGGTGGTGCAATTGGCCCTAGTTCTCCAAAGTGGGTTTGCAGATAGTCCTGCTCCCGTCAGTATTTCACCAGTCAAATGACGTCCGATCAATGTTATTTTTGGATTTGTTGTAGTTGAGATCAAGACGACTCCAACGGTACCAAGAACTCCTTTAGACTCTCGACGGATCGCCGGAAAATGGCTGTTGATCAGACCAGTCTGCTGCTGGCTGTGGCAGAACGACGGCGGCGACACAGATCTGTTTCGCCGCAGATTTCGATACCCAAATGAACTCCGTTCGTAATGAAATTTGAACAGATGCTAGCTGACCTCAAGACAATTCTAACGGCGTATTGTATGTATTGAAACTCCCAGGGAATCACCAGATCCAGATCAAAGAACAACAACCTGTATCTAGAAATGACAGAATCGCGGCCGCGAAATGTGTTCTGTTCCTGCTTCGATTTAACTGACCAAACGAACTCCGATCACCACGAAATTTGGTTATATTGTAGAGGACGTCGAGACGATTCCAACGGTATATAGATCGTTCTCTAACTCCTGGTAGATCTTCAGATATGGCTCTTTGAACAGGTGTATGTTTCTGGAATTCCGCCTGCACGCGCGCGACCGAGAACGAGATTCCTTTCCACGATCAACCCAAAGGAAAATACCGAGGGAAGCTCGACCACTTGCCTTGTTTAAGGGGTTGATCCGTGTCCTTGCAGCCTCTGGTAGACTCCACCAGTTCTGTGATGAAATCAGCCCTCGTCCGCCCTCCCGATTGAAGATCCGGCCTCTAAACCTCGTTGTGGATGACGAAGAGTGCACCGTGGTCTCCTTGTCTTGCTGGTTTGGGGTAAAAACGTGAGGTGAAGAAGACAATGTGCTGCCCGGAAGCTTCACCTTGAGGTCTTCTGCTCGTAGCTCATTCGGCCGATGAGAGAAGGGAGTTTAGAAGAGGAAGAAGCTGAAATAGAGGAGGCCGTGAGGTTGAAGAAGAGCACGAACCAGCCGTCGCTGGTAATGGAGGTTCGGAGAAGAGTTTCCGGCCGTCACCGATGAGAACTAGTGGAGAAGATGATCCCTCACGGGGAGGAGAGAGAAAGTGATGAAAATCAATTTTTCATTATCAAAAGCATACCTAGGGTTTCACGCCCTAGAGAATATATACAAGAGAGAGCGTCTCGGTTCACTTAATCCTAACCCGAGACGGTACAAAAAACTTAAGAAAATCGATTTTAAAAACGTCTCAAAATGAGACAATACAAAAAGCACTAAGATAAGAGTACTGTAAAGCAAATGGGCATGGATCCAAAATCGTTTTGCCCGCTCCAATGTGTCCCAGACTTGTGGGTCCGAGTATAACTTGCTTAGGTTCATCCTAGGCTGCTCCGTAGCTTGGTTAAGGTCCTGACACCTTACTTTCGTCTGGCTTAAACCGGGTCCTGGTCCACTGTCATGCTGGTCTTCAATCTCTGAACTCGGTCCAAGCCATGTTTCCCCCTTTTCGACCTTAGCTGCTCCACCCGCTCCTCCCACTGCAGCCATATAAGTAATGCCCAAGGGTTCTATTAGTGTCGAACCCTGAACCATGCCAAGGTGTCGTGTGGTCCAACTCACTCGCACTCGCGTGCACTTGGCTATACGCACATAGGTGTAGTGCCCAACCCTGCAAGTCGCTTCTTGGGCTTGCACCCATCCTCGGCCGCGTGCAATGCTGCGGCCTGCTGCTCTCGGCACTCCCCGCCGAGACTAACCTCACAAGGTAACGAGGACATAAGCCTGTCAGGTGGTAATCGGCGTGCCCAGCTACTACTAACGCCGCTGGTCGGCTCCGCTCTTGCACCCTCGTCCAGGCCTTCGACCATCCTCGATGGTGTCAAAATAAGGCACGTATCCGATCCACCCTCCTTAGACCGAGCATGACCCCAAGCTCGTATGAGGTTATCTTCTTGGATGATCAGACTATACCATTTCTGTGATCCCATGCTGCTATGTTTTGGCCCTCCCTTCCAAGGCGTTGGAACAAGTTTCTTCTTTGTACAGCTTGGGATCTCTTCGACCTGCTCTCCTTGGTCACTTATCGAACTAGTGGCTATCTCCTGCATTGATGTCCTTTGTAGACTGTTCAACAAGCTCTCCGAAATACCATTACCACCCTCCTTAGGCTTGACCATACACTGAGGATTGAAGGACCATGGTAACAATGGCTCTTTCATGGTTGTGATGTCATGCTCAACCGTCGAACCCATGGCGAATTCAGCTTGCTTCCATTTTGCTTGCAGCCCATTGATGGTCTCAATGATTTTCTCACAAAGCTGCTGCATTGCTCGTGGCGCCGAACCATCCACATACGACTCTTGGTGCTTGCTGTCATAGCTCCCTTCTTCTTGGCCAGAGACCGAGGAAATCACTTCTAGCTTGAAACTCCGGCTAGAGTCTCCTACCTTGAGGATCTCACCTAGGTAGAACTGCTCGGTGCATTGGGGTCTTATCACAATCTCTGCTACACTTAATTTCCTCGTAAGCGTCAAGTTTGTCACCCAAACTCGCCGGCTCACCTTGTCGACCTCGAGTTCAAAGTGGAACCCGTGGATGCTAGGGTGTTGGAACACCAAGTCGCAATTAGGGTTTCTTCCTGCAGTCTAGACCTCCATCCTCGGTTTTTGGTTGATTTCTGAACCCAGAATCAGCACTATATCTCGTAGGTGTTTGTTCCTCGCGTAGACGCCAAGAACTAAGTCCATTGCACTCATATTATCTGTTAACCGCTCCAAAGACCTTTGCTCAATAAAAATTCAATATCTCCCTGCCGAAAGGTCCAAAAATCGTGAAACTTGACTGAAAAATTCTTGACTTCCGTAGCTTTCCAATGCATCCAAGCTCGTTATCAGATTCAGTTCCTATCAGAATTCATAGAGCTGCAAAGTCACGCCTCAGCCGCTGGTCGCAGACAAGTTTCAGGCTTCGTCAGTCCATCGGAAACACCTCAGACCAGTCCTCCTTCAAAAATTCACTGAGACCTGGATTTATCTTCAAAAATTCTGAAATTTAAAGGGCAGAAAGTAGAGATCCAGACGATTCCAACGCATCTAAAATCGCTCAAATCCAAATTCTGAGAAATCAACGCTGGCCGATCAAAGTTGGAGAAGATTCGGCTTTTTTTAGATGTCTGAGACGGATGAACAGTGGAGCTTCGGGTGGTGTCCTGCCTAGGACACGCCTAGGACACGTGCTTCAAAAGGCCGGGACACGCCGATGTGATTTCGCTTCCATTAAAGAAAGAAGGACAAGTGTTGTGCGGGACTCGGTGTCGCCTGCCGTCGAGGTGGAGCGGGAGTCTTGGTGGGACACGACGAGCATCGAGTTCCAGGTGATGCGGGCCTCGACGGGACTCGCGTGTCTGTGCGTACCGCGACTTCTGGAAGGAGCCAAGGCTACCTTAGCAGCTCCTCACGCCCTTCGTCTGAGCCTTACACGTGTCAAGCATCCAAGGACAAGCTAAAAAAGGAAGAAAACCAATATTGAATCTGGACGCGTGGGTGACCAAGTACGTGGAGCTAAATTAGGCAACATCCTAGCGACAATCTAGGAAGATTCGGGTGGAAGGATTAGCCAATCCACAAAGGCAATCTCACCTGCCATAAGCCCGGCCGGACAGGACCTCGGCGCAAAATCCCCTACGTAGCGGTACAAGTCTGGTGTATCCCAACCCGTGAGGCTTACTCCCTACTACAAAGAACTGGTCTAAGATGTATTTAAGAGGATTAGCTTATACTATTTTGATTTCATAAGCTAATAAATATTGTCTCAGTTTCTGACACATCCCAACTAATGCTAGACAAGTTTTTTTTCATGGGAGGTACTTCTTTTCATATTGGCCAAAAGTTTTACTGACACAATATATTGCACACTTGATTCGACTTCCTTCCTCGTACTGTGCCAAAAAAACACTACATGCTGACTCATTTACTGTGATGTAAAGTAACAATGGTCTACCCAACACCGGGAGCTTTCAGATTGATGGATTTAAAGGGTAATTCTTGATCATCTCCAATGACTGTTGGCATTCAAGACCCGATTCAAATTTGAAACCTTTTCTTAGCAACTGGTTAAATGGTTCGTGTCTCATGGCAAGATTGGAGATGAATCATCTGGTAGACTGGATTTGCCCTTGTAAACCTCATAGTTTCTTGATATTGGTAGGTGGTAGCATATCAACGATCACTTTAGCTTTGGAAAGATTTACCTCGGTCCCTCTCTTACTAACCATGAAACCCAAAAGTTTACCTGATTCAATCCCAAACACACACTTTTTGGAATTCAAACGACACTTATATTGTAAGAGTCTCCCAAACACGTGGTTGAGAGGGTAATCGTCTTTTGGTGTGGCTTTATTTAGGTCTCAAAAGTCAATGCACAACATGACTTTGCTTTTTTTCATGGGGACAACCACAATATTAGCCAACCATTTGGTGTAATCGATGGCATGAATAAATTTTGCCTTTAATAGGTCATCTAATCATTTTTTTATGTGTCCTTCTAGTCGAGGGTCAAGCTTGCATAGTTTTTGTTTTACTAACTTGCAACTAGGACTTAGGGGTAAATGATATTCAACCAGCTGGGGGTCTAGTTCGGCATATCTTCATAGGTTCATGCAAAAACTTCTTGGTGGCTTATAAGAAAGTCTACCAACTTTTTCCTTTCTTCTATTGACAAACTGGTGCAAATTTGAAAGATCTTAGGATTATCACTTATTCCTATAATATTTTTCAATTGGATCGTTACTAAGGATAAATGATACTCTTGTTTCTGAATCTTAGTAAATTCTAGTAATTCTGACTCGAGTGTTGTTGTGCATTCTATTTCATCACTGCTTGTTTGAAAAATACTTTCTGGAGGAACTTTCGAGGAAAAATAAGGAATTGAGACATGTTGAGTTCTGACATCCTGTAAAGAGGAAGATAAAAAAAATAAACAAAATTAAAATTGATAATCATAACAAAAGATTACTCGCATTGCATATAAAAAGATCTTAGTTCATAGTGGGGGTCCTCTTATGAGACTAAATAAGTTAAGATCACAAAATTCATGGGAAGATTTGAAAATAAAATTAAATACTATTATCCAACATGGTCTTCTTCAACCTTCTAAGGGGTATCTCAGTCCCCTCGTATTTATCTGAAAGGGGATGATGATTGGTTGTGAGATGTCATCTTCTTTCTTCCCAAGGCTAGTGAATGGACAGTAGCCACATTCCGAAAGTGACTGAAATCTCTTAGGGTTTCTCACAAAATGAGCATACAAGGGATGTTTTTGATAGTTCAGATGACTGCATGAGACCGTATAGGCACTCCTGGATTATTTGCCTACCTCCATGCTCTGCATCCATTCTTCCAAAGATGCTTCCTTCCTTGTCCTTATACTGGGGACATCCACCGAGTCAATTGGTCTAAGGAACATTAGTTGTATCAACATCTTGATTGGGTCCTCTGCACATACGGTGATGACAGATAGACCGAAATTTCACGTGAGGCATTGGTGGAGAGTGGATGGGATACCTCACACTTCATGGATCCAAGGTTATCCTAGGAACAAGTTGTATGATGAAGGTACATCCACTAAATGAAATAAAATACAGTGACTGGTGCGTTCGATGATTACGTCCATGATGAGAGTCCCTTTGCTATTCATGCTTCTATTATCATATCCATAGGTCTTGGTTTCATCAGGATGATATTTGTCTTCACGAAAGTCCAAAGCTTTGGCCATGAGATCATGACAAATATTTAAGCCACTTCCTCCATTGATCAATACATGTGACACAGTCATCTCATTAACTTGTAAGACGATGTAGAGAGCATCTTCATGATAATATCTCCATATTGAAAGAACTTTTTCTGTGACTGGTCCTTGGAGACCTGAATCTAGTCTTCTTCATTAATACATTCTTCCAAAAGGATGATATCATCCAAATAGCATGGATCCTTGTTTAAGAAATCATCTGATGGCTCATCATCACCACCTCGTAATAGAAAAGTCTTTGGAATTATGGTAGAGTTTTTGGATGAACCTTCTACCTTGCTATTCATCATATAAATAAAGTCTAAAGGTTGCTCACCCTGATTAGTCACCATAACTTGGTGTGAATTGTTTTCATCACAAGGTCAGATGTGTTCTTATGGATGATATGGGAGTGGATTCCTCAATCAAGTTGAGCAACCTCTAAACTTTATTGATGAAATCTTAAATGATGTTCTTGAGGACAAAACAATCCATGGTGTCATGACCAGGGGCATGATGAAACTTAAATAATTTTTTTTATCACTTGTCATCTTTTTTGGACGTTCTAAAACTTTTGACAAGATGACGATTCCTTTGGTATGGAGGTATTCTAGGATCTTCTCATGAGATTGACTAAGGAGAGTGAATCTCTAGTCATTACTCCAGCCTGGATGTTTTTTCCTTCCTTCTTTGTTTCCCTTAGGCAGCTGTGTGCTTTTCTTATGGTTTGTCTCTTTGTTATGCTTATAGTTGTTGCCATTGTTTTTCGAGTGTTGGCATTTTGCTATAAAGTGAATGGGTAACTATGATTTTCCTCCTTTCTTACCATCTTCTTTATACTTAGGCGCAATAATTCCATCAAAACCGCATTCTTCAATTCCTTCCTCTATTAAATATGCTTGTTTCATCAATTCTGCAGAGGTCTTGATTGGAGCATTGCAGATTGGATTTTTCAAGGGTAACAAGGTTTTTTATGATAAGTGATAGAGTTTGTGTTTCAGAGATAGACTCATTCACCTTAGTGCATTGAATTCTCTATTTTGGATACATTCTCATGTCTTTTCTCCTTGTTTTAAACGGAGACTGCAAAGAGTACTAAGGGTTGGAACCATGGGGACATTTTGCTCAAATCTCTCGATGAATATGTTAATAAATCTATCAAATTCCTGAGTTCAACTCGGTTAACATTTTCTTTATGCCATTGTGTAACAAGGCTTTCAAGACTCCTTGAAAATAGAAAAATAATGATCTGTTATTTGCCTAGAAGTTGTTGCAATTACTGATGAATGTTGAAAGGGTGGGCTGGTTCCATCATATTTGACGAACTCCTTAGATAAACCTTTCAACTTTTTGTCTCCTTCAATGCCTAGGTAATAATTCTCATATGAGTATGAGAATTATCCCTTCCCCTTAAGTTCAAGGCTATCCATTCTTTTCTCTATTTCGTAAAACTTGCGTTTAGTTAGACTTTCATCATCATGTGATTTGTTTGACTCTGACATTATCTTTTTCTTTTTGCTCTTGGCTTCTTTTACTTTCTCTTCAGAATTTTTGTTGTCCAAGTTGTTACTTGGGGTATAGTTCTTTGCCTTTCACCTTTTTTGGTAGACTTTCTCTTCCTTTTTGGCTTCTCCTCCAATCTTTCAATTAATATAGGGCTATGTGAGCTGCTATCCTTTATGATTTCTTTCTCTTTCTTGCTTTTTTTTGTCGTCTTCTTCTTTGACAGAATTAGTTTAGGCTTTTCATCCTTACTGGTTGTTGAATCTGAACTTAGATGGTCTTTATCTTGATATGTATGAGAAGATTTGTTATTTCTCTTGTTTCTTTTTTGTTTGGTTGCTCTCTCATGAAGATTCTATAAACAACAGGAACATATGGTGGATTTTTGGTTCAATTGTTGGGACGCCAAGTGTTTCTGACATAGGACTAGAAGATGAAGCTTCGTTCTAAGGGGTCTGCTTAGCTTGTACTATTGTTTCAACCATCTTGTTGGCTTCAAATATTCACACCTCTAATGTGACAAGAAAATGAAATTATTGAATTAAAATGATGACAAAATGAAGGTTTACATTGCATTAAGAGTTTAAAGATTAAGAAAACATTAACTGATCAAAGATGACAATGACTAAAGATAAAATAAAGAGTACAAGATTGACACCAGAAACTTTTAAGGAAGGATGAATGGCGGTTGGTTGGCATCCCACCACTCGGCATTCCATTTTTACTACTGGGCCTGTAAACTAAGTGTAGGATATTTGTGTTTTCCATTCTTGTTGAGATACTCCGAACAATGCCACCCATTGAGAAGAGCTAAGGTCAAATTCAAGAATAGCTTCGATTGATGTATGCACGAAAACCATCTTCTGTCTCTAAGAAAATTGTCTCATGCATCTACACAATAATCAACTACAAAATAAGGGCCCAAGAGTGTAGTACGACCATGCAATGGTGAGTGTATTTAAATGGATTTTGACAACGACCATAATAATCTCAAATGATATCTCCTGCATCTAGCTGATCGATTAGACAATGGTATTGTTTCAAAACTATCAATGCTCCATTAGTGTTTCTGAATAGACTAGCTGAGAGTCCTACGTGCTTGAGGAACAATTATTGTAAAGTATATGTGCATCCTTCCACATAGTTTGTGTCTCTGACATTGAAGCAGGTGAGTCATCGGCAAAGTAAAGCCAAGACTGTCATTACCACTGATAAGTGTTAGGTCTCGGTATGCCTCCATATCTAAAAAAAGTTGGACGATACAAACATCTAGGAGGTTGGTGAAGAGGGTCGCTCCCACTATGCAAAGCATCAGACAATGTTTAACTCTTCTTGTGGTTTTTTGAGATAAGGTGGAAGGCTAAACATAGGCTCCAAATTCTTTGTATAGTTACTTTAAGTTGATGTTTTGGCTTTCAATGTTTTCTACTAAGGGCCAAGTTTTTTATTTAGTAAATCGACTATAAGGTCATTTGCATTAACCTTAGTCGGGTTCATGAGGAATTGTTTCTCCAATGGGTCATTTGGATTACAAGTCAGGGTAGGAAAGTCTAGTGTTTCAGCAAATTCATCCAAAAATATTGTTATTTCTCCCCATGGCATCCAAAAGGAAGAGGTCTTTGGGTTCCATCACTTGACAATAGCATGCACCTCCATCTACTGATTATAAAGGAAATTGACTCTATGTTGAAAAGAATACATCTTGAGTGAAGACTCTGAAAGATGGAGATTAAATTAGTGAAAAAATTCATCAAAGTTAACAAGGATGATATGAGGCAGGCTGTAAATCATCACATAAGGTTTTGTGCACATCTAACATTCTCTATACTTCTATTATGTGAAAGAATTTGAAGAAAAGGAGGCATAGGAACCTAATTGAGATAACTTTGCATCACGATAATCCAATGCCACTTGCTATGCTTATATACTTCAGTCAAATGTCTTAGTACTAGCATAGATTCTTTTGTAGGTAACTAGGGGTAAGGTTTCTCTACTTCTTCTTAAACGCGCGTCAATATACCATAAGTTACCACTCGTGGTACTAACGAATGAGCTTTCTCGCCGATTTGTAGTGCAGTTATAAGACTTAGTCTTGTGCTAGCGTCTAAGGCCAAACACGACAACATCTTGACCAGGTCAAATACGCATGAGAAGTTTTTGAAATATGAGTAAGCATGCGAAATTGGATGTCTCTAATGGAATGTTGCATAAGCGATAATTAAAATAAGTAGAAGAAAAAGCATTGTTTTGAGGGTTATATTTGATCTTAAATGTTGGTAAACATAATTAATCATCCTCAATTAATCTTATATTCCAAAAAGCAAACACAATCACTAAGCAATGCAATGAAATGCTAATGGGGTCAAGGCCAAAGAAATGGACATGTATTAACATCGGCAATATGGAAGATGTTCAAGTTAGTGGAAATGTATCAATGGTAACCATAGCCAAACGATGATGGGTTCTATCATGGTCGCCATCTACTTGCGTCCCCAAAATTTATTTTGATTTTGGAGTGCTTTAGAAATATAAAATTTTATTTTTGAATGAGAGAGAAATAGACTCACCCGTCAATACGAGGATTGACCGTTCCTACCATCTTTATCGAGGGTAACCAATCCAAGGACTATGCTTATTCTTCATACATTTTGTTTTTGCTTAAACATTTTTTCATTCCAAATGTGGTATAGTGCTTGGAAAAAATGTTGAAGATTTGATGTTTCAAATTTTTTTAAAAGTTTTGAAGAATCATTTAATAGTATAAACCATTTTAACTTGGGAGATTTTGAATTGAAAAATCTTTACAAATATCATTTAGAAACTTTTGAAAGATAATATGAGTATTTTGAAAGTCAATTTAGTGTTTTCTTAAGAACTTAAATAAGTTTAAAGTTTTGCTATAATTTGGTTACTACCTATCTAAAGTTTCATCTCATCTTACTTAAGTTCTTTTAAAGAGGGGCTTATGATCATTTGTGAATTCCAAAAGTGAATGTGAATGCATGAATGCATTGACTCTATATGATTGAAAGCAAATTATTTATTCATATTATATCATTCATTTAAGGATATCACATACATATAGATTTATTTGCACATTTATTTTAGATATTCTCATGAAAATGAAAAACAATTGAAAGTGAAATGGGGTTGTATAGCATCAAGCATGATTCCAATATTGGGTCATCACTTGAGTTTCAATCTTAGTGAATTTGATAAATGAAAATTTAAAATCTTAGATTTTGGGAAAAGAATATTCCAAAGAATAGAAGAAAGAAAAGAAAAGATTTTAAGCCAAGAGGAATAGATAGAAAGAGAATGAGAATGAGATTTTGAAAAGGAAGAAAAAAAAATTAAAGAGAGAAATGGGTGTATGTGTGTGTGTGTGTATAGTTGTATTTACATACGTATATGAAAATTTATTAAAAAATGATCTTACATATAAACATGAGAATGTCACGAAGATGCACTTTAACATGTATACATTCGTGAAGGGTTTTTCGGGTTGGACAAATCTCAACCTCAAAAATGAATATAATAATAAAGAAATCTCAATCCAAGCGCTCATTCTTACCGTTCATTCACGTATTAACAAAAAGTATCAATAATTTATGCATAAGCAACATCTCAAAACAAAATACACATTCAATAGAAGAGAGAAACATGTTTCGGTCCTACAATGAAAACTGGTTTCACCTTCTCACACTCCTAGTGCACTCAAGGATAGCTCTTGACTCTAGAAAGTAGATTTCAGAGCTATCTTGTATGGCCATGGGGAGGTGAAGAAGGAAGAAAGCAAGAAGAGAAAAGTTTTGAGATATTAATTACATACCTCTAATGTGAATGATATTTGAAGATAAGTCTCCTTCTCCCAATGATTCTAAAGTTTCTTGAATAGAGCTCCAAGGCATTGAACATGTCTCTCTGAGAAGCCTCCTCATGCTCCATTGAAGAATAGAAGTTAGGGAAGCTTGCTCTCACGGTTGGAGAAGAAGAATAAGAGAAAATGAGAGGAATAGAGAGAGAGCTAGGGGAAAAAATCTAAGTTATCAAATGAGAAAACACTAGAGGTTTTTCAAGGGTTAGCTCATGCCGAAGAGAAAAGATTTTGATGATATTTATAAGGAGTTTTAAAGCCAAAACTCAAAATTTGATTTTTTTTTTAAATTTAACAATATTTGCATGTGAATTCTAAATATTTATTTTGAATAATTTTAAATTTATTTTTTAAATAGGTTTTGACCAAATGAGATTGGCCCTTAACCCCTGCAAACACCCCTTTGGGGGTGTGGACAGAGCTAATGCCCACCCATCAGACCAAAAACACCCTCAAGTGGGCAGTTTTTTACCCAAAAAGGGGCCTACACCTGCCTCGATGCATAGGCTGTGATTGGCCATGCACGCCTTGCCAGGCGACAGCACCAAGCGATGTTGTGGCTGTGCTACGCATGGTAGCACCTTGGCCAGAGTGCATGGCCTGACCATGCGCTGCTCGGCCAGGCACCGGGCATGCGTGAGGGGGTAGAAATGCCCCCCTTATTGGTTCGTTTTGAACCAATAAGGGTTGGCTTTCACCTCCTTGGCTTCTAAGTGATCCCACACATAAAAAATGTAAAAAAAATATTTTTTTAAAACACATATTTTAAATGGCAAAGTAGTATTTTGTTACAAATAGGGCCGACTTCATTTTGAGTGATTCTGAACTTGTTTTAGATCTGAATCTTGGTTGCCAATGTGTTCTAATAGACGCTGAGGCTTGGATCAAGGATCTTAGGCTCGAAGTATATTTTTGGCGCAAAATTGAGATGCAAAATAAAGGGAATGTTTGTGAATGTGCGAGCGGCGCTTGATAGTATCAAAATTTGTTATTTTGGCCTCGACTTTGGATTTTGAATTGAAATTTTTGATTTGGATCCAAACTTTGGTTTTGGATCTAACTTGGATTCAAGAGCTACTTTATGCGTTCACTTTCCTAGTTTAGATGTAATTTCGTTCTTGGGGTTCAATCATGGTCTTTGGCTTCGTATTCTAGAATAAGGTGTGTATTTTAGATCTACGACTTGGATTTGGATCTGAATCTTGGTCTAAAGTTGGATTTTGGATTTAAATATTGCATTTGGACTTGGATATAGGCCTAGGAATCCATTTTGGATCGAGTGGCCGTGAATTGGACTTGGGCATAGATATAGAAGTTTGTCTTGTGTCTAGGGTCGAGATTTGAATTTGAGTGTGAGTTTAGAAGCCCGTTTTGAGCTGAGCTTGGGCCCGGGGTTTGAAATCAGATTCTGGTCATTGTAAAAATGGTTGAAATAACTGAGAATCTTATTTGAGTGAAATGAAATACATTCTTTTGAAAAAAAATGAGGTGATAACAGTCATGCATTGCAAATCCCAAGGGTTTGCCCATTCTCTCTCCTATAGATAGGACTCCTCCCTCTCCTTTGGCACTATATTCTTTGAGCTATTCCTTGGTGAGCCCAAAAAGTTGGTAAAATTTCAATTGGGTACTAAAAAGGGTACAACTCAAAACAAGTTAAATTTATTTTTTGTCTAAGTGTTGGTTCGGGCTGCATTAACACTCAACGTAGACCCAACCAGACACGGTGTAGGGGTCATGGGATTAGACTTAGCTGGGGCACCAAATTTAGGTAGTTCCTTTTTCCCTCTTATTTCTTTTCATATTTGCAATTTAGTATTTTTCTTTCTTCATGTTTAGTTTAGTTTTGCTTTTAGTAAGTTTAGTTAGTTTAATCATGCATTGCGGTTTTGTTTTAACATACACTGAACCACTTTGCACGAACATGCACCCCTTTGTCTAAAACCAAACTGGATCCGCCAAATTGCATACTCTACGTGCATCAACCCAGGATGCGACAACCTGAACCTAGCCTAGTTGTCATACAATAACCATTTCAAATCATGGTTTTCTCTAAAATGTTTTGAAAAGAAATCTCTTTTAGTTTAAAAAACCGTAGGTCATATAGGCATGGAGTCCAAAGCTATCGCAATTCCCTAAGACTAAATTTAGACCGGTCTTGGAGCCTACTACTTATAAGCCTAGTTCAATAGCCTAGATCTAGTCAAACTCCTTTAAATACTCAATTCATATGAAATGAATGAAGCATATATCATATAACACATGGTTTGACTAAGACCAAGCCCATTTGTGATAGTCAAACCTGTCCCAAGTAGGTTCAAATCTAGTGTAGGCAAGACTGAGCCCAGTTATTTTGACCAACTTAACCCTAGCCCATTTGGACCTTGGATCACATTTCCAAGTACTGGATTTAAATGATAAACCTTATGTGGATCTAAACCAACATTAACCCAAGTCTAACCTACTTGGATTTGGATCCCAAGTATTGGATTTTGGATACCAAATATTAGATCTTGGATCTTGGACCTTAGATTTTGGATCCTGGATTTTAGACTTTGGATTTTGAATTAAAATTCACATATGAGTCTCAAACCATAAATCTCAAATTATGGATTTCAGAGTTCAGGCCCTAGTTTTTTTATCTTAAATTTCAGATCTTGGATTGAATTTCAAAGCAAATGAGTACTTGATCATAAACCTATGATCAATCCCTCCAAAAACAAACCCAAATACAATATTTTAAACCTTGTAATCATCAAATTTGAATCTATCCTTTTAAAATTTGGATCTTAAAAGATCTAATCGTGAATACTATATCAAATTTACTGAATCTTTGATCTTCAATTTTAGATCATGGAGTCTCAATCACATGAAATGATATTTTGACTTATACAATGTCTCTTATTTCAGTTTTCGAACAATAATTGTATAAAACTTCATAGATCATGATTATAAATCTTGGATTCAGATCCAGTTTTCTTCTAATAGGTCCACGTCCTACATCCTAGTCATAGTATAGACCAGGACTCTAGGTCTGCATGACTCAGTTCTTGCATGCATCATATTTATTTTGGGCATTAACTTGCATTGATCTCTGATGATCCAGACATCAACAGACATCAAGATTTAATTCTTTCTATTCATAAGTTTATTTCTAAGGTCTATTTAGATTTCAAAACATGCATCATTTTAAATCTATAGTATGTTTCCTTTTCATAGGTTTTGGATGATATTTAGGTTTAGGAATTGGAACATTTAGTTTAGCCCTTGGTTTGTAAGTGCCAGGAATGGTTAGACTTTGTACCGATAGGTCAAGTTCTGTCTCTTGGAATCCTACACAAAGAACAAAGGCAAGTACATGTAATGATATCCCATTTATTATGGTTTGCATGTTAAATTGAAAAATTTTACATGTAAACACATCCTCTTTGTATCCAACTATCCCAAAGGTTAGTGACTCCACACATAGTCGTGTGACCCATTGGGGTCATGGTTGTGTGGACAGCTAGGTGGGAGTGCCTGCTTTTGAAATCTGGTGAGAACTATAGGATTGGTACTTAATGGCAGGACTTTGAATAAAATACTAAATAATATGTGTGGCCAATTGAATAAGGCATTTCCTATGAATGCACCCCATATTAGGGATGTACAACGGGCTAAGCCAACTCAAGCTTTACTCGAACCCACCCATGCAAGTCAACTCGAGCTCAAGTTGTTTAATAAATGTGTTTAGCTCGAGTTTAAGTTAAAACTTGAGTTATAGATGAGTCGGGTTTGAGTTACATGAACTCAACTTGTTTAAACTCAGCTCAGCTTGTGTCCTCCTTATTTGTTAATCTTTAGGGGCACGTCATTAATTTTTTATAAACCTTAACACCCTTTTTATGGTTTTCATTTTCATTGAAAGAAAACAATATATGAATTAAGTTACATGAGTTTAAGCAAGTCGAGCTCGAGCTGAGACCCAGTTCAATTCATGAGTCAAGCTTGAGCTCTAGCCAAGCAATGTGTGACTCGAACCAAGCTCGACCCCAAGTTACCAATGTGTTGTTTTATTGGAGTGTCCCGATCCTGCCTCCTCAACGTAAGTGCCCTTGATGTCATTCTTGTACCCTCAACGTCTTTGGTTGTGATGCTTTTATGATGAATATACAATCAATTTTCTAGATGTGATCCTTCTGTATATAATAGAAATATGTATATATTTGTTTTTGGGTTGCCATGATGCCATCTTTCTGAACGGGTTGATATTGTGTGCACAAAATTACACATACATCATTCTGATAGAGTATAACACATGTATGCTCCAGGGCAGTGGCGGAGCCAGCGTAGGGCAGGTGTGGGCGCCTGCCCACGCCAGCCTAAGATAGCCCAAATTCAAGTCGTAGCCTTCTTCCTCCCTCTCACTCTCTTCACTATTTATTAGAAATTCATAAGAATTGAGATCTTAAATTCATAGTGTTATCATAAAGATGTCATGCATGGCGGGAGAAGTTACCGAAGGTTCTCCTTAGCTTAGTCGATTTCTATGGGGAAAAAGAGGCAGACCACCATAACTCTGGCTTTTTACGTGATTGCAAGGGAGAAATTATCCATGATAAGTTTAACGGAGTGGTGGTACACTAAAAACATTTGTTTCATGCCTCATTTAATAAATCATGAGTTTAAATTAAAAAAGAAAAAGGTGAGAGAAGAAGGCCACGTTCGGAGACGGCTAAGAATTTTCTTAAATATTGTAAAATTTTTAAATGGTCTCGCACATCTTCACCCTGTGGCCTATTAGAAACATGTATAATTTATTTGTCTAAACCACATTGGAAAATTATCAAGAACTGTCTTGAATATTTTAAAATTTTTAATTGTCTCACACATCTTTACCATGTGGCCTACTTAGAAGAAATGCATGACATCTTTTGTCTTACCCCAATTGGAAAATTATCTTTTCATGTACGAAATTTTTGTGAGATTCGAATTCCTTGTCGTAGATGATGTCTACACTCTATCAGGGCAGGTACCAAACCAGTCTCCGGGCTCTACTTGTTCTGGCTAGGCTTGCAGAAGTGAGCCACGAGACTTGCAGGAGATTATTCATAAAACATTTAACACCGATTTTCTAAATTTGCATTTTCAATTAATTAAAATCACTTTTTTAATATTCAATAGTATTAATGTGAAAATAAATTTGTAAATCAGGTTACACAAGCCAAATAAAAGGCCAACACTTTCAGGTCATGCTTAGCGTTTTAGCTGCTCGATTTAGGCTTTTTAGGCCCTATCCGGACCATGCCTTTTTTATTTTTTTTTCTTCCTCCCAATAAGAAATTTTAAGTTAGAAGACGGTCTCTTAAAAATTCTTTATTTTTAACTAATAATCTTAAATATTTATCCTTATATATATATAAGTCCCCCACCAGATTTGAGTATTTTAAATAAGTGCCCCGCCAACCAATTTTTCTGGCCCACTGCTCCAGGGTTGCTATGCACTAACTATGCAAACAATTGATATATTGTCACGTAGGACAGGTCGTGCCAGACATTGAATACGTCAGCAAAACTGCTTTCTTGTATGATTCACTCATGCTGCACTAAGGTTTGTATGGGTTGTGTCCTGAGAATGACGCTGTCACATCAACATCAGCCTAGGATTTCTGAAAATAGGCGAAACAAATGCTAGAGTTTGTTAACCATACCTTAAACAAGGGAACTATATTACATATTTTGAAAAAAAAGGACAAAATTCATACTAGATTAAGAAGCGTCATATAAGCCCAAGACATCAGCTGCATTTCTCTTACTAGTTTAAATAAATTAGTAACTTGTGATTAGATATGAATTTATTTAACCAATATTCAAGTCCTAAAAAGACATGGAAGCATAGATCTACTTAAATTCTTAGAAGTGGCATCCTCGTTTATGAAGATATGCATTGAATTTTGCCAATAAATTTTGGATTTCTTTGACAAATTGCAACTCTCTGTAGGTTCATCATAGGTCCCCTTTTTGAGCTCTATATAGAACCAAACCACCTGATGAAGGCCTTTCAATTTCATTTTCTTACTTTTTCCTGCATAAAGAATTAGTCTTTTAGTGCACTTGTAAGTGAACTTTACGTTTTCCCTCTTTCTAGTCTTATTTTCTTGTTGCCCTAGTCACATTCCATTAAAGTATTAAACATCAACACTTACTACAACTATATCAACAGGAAGCAGATAGTAAAAAATTAAAGTATGAATCATTAGTAGCTCTCACAGTTTTAAAACCACCGAGAGGATCTACTAATGGGAATCTGGAGATTGACATGCATGCCTGAGCTTAGACAGTTAAAACTTCTATTTGTCTCTCCAGTCAAGCACTGTTTGAAATTCCTATGCATACCAAACCTACAGTTTATTGGGCCTCCCTGACCTTATAGAGAAACTTCGACATTACATCAAGAGAAATGGGTCTTAGAGTGACTGGCCACCAACTCTCACACATTTAGTTGCTGAGCCCTTGTCCACTTATCTCAGAGATCAGCATTGTCAACTGACCGATACCACATTGGAGTTGCTTTCCTCTTCAAGCTGATGATACTGAATAGTCTCTGACCCCTCCATTTGTGTGGCAGGGCTGTCATCTTTTCCTCTAAGGAACACCACAGTGGTTAGTCTCATAGCAGTATATACGACAGATGACAGCATATAGGTTCAGGGAAATTACGTGAATGAGTACATGGCAAGACCAATTGCAATGACAGCAAACGCACAAAAATAAAGCCAATCCACCTGCAGAAAGCAAATAAAGACATCAAAGAAAAAGGTACATTTGTGTGTGCATGTGTGTGTGTGTGCACATGCAAAGGACCAAACTTGAAGGCAATATGTCAAAAACCTGTTGATGATAGAAGAAAATACGAATCAGAACTGCCCACATATTTGATGTGAGGAGAGAGAGATTGAACATTGTTGCTCCACTCGTCTGTACCATGGCAGGAAACTTATGAAATAGGAATATTTTATGATGTGAATTCACAAAAGTACTTGTGTGGGGCCTGAAGGCCAAAACCAAGCATTCGAAAATTAGAAAAGTAGGATTATTGAAGCAATACTTGATGTAATAAAAGGCAAGTGAGTTGCCATTTTCAAACACTAACAAAAGTTACAGAACCTGTTACAATAACATATTTATGCTACCACCGCTCCTCAGCAAACCATGCATGAGATATAGCTGAAAATTATGATAACTTCTTTCTTTTCCTTTCTTCTCATTAGCAAGCTAGGGTTAGGCAGAGACATACAGGTTTGTACAAAGAGATGCACCTATTGAACAGTTAACCTCCTTCAATTTCAAGGTCGCATGTCTGAACCCATTATTAGGTGAACAGTTATGTGAAGTAAATGAATGTAGAAATCAAATCCTAGAATAAAAGAATTGGAAGAACTTTATTTGTTGCTATTGCTTTCAAGTTTCAACTATGAAGAATGATTCTAATGGCATGAGGAGACCTGTTTATGGTGTGACGTTATTTTGCTATAATCAAGCAACAGGGACTGGTTTCTGTCAATGTATCTTGACCTTGGTCAATAAAATGAATCCAGAGTTCCAACGACAGGATGAACCAAGCTGTCACCTTGATGGCCAACATAGTGAAATAGCAAAAACAAGGAGTCTCTTTCTCAAGTATGCATATTGCAAGAAAACATGGGCTTCCTGCACCTGGTTAGGAAAGCCATTCTTAACATCCCAATATGAAAGGTGTCATAAACTCAACAGCTTGTGCCCCTTGCTGCCAGGTCAAAGTTTGTACCTGGTGAGCAGGAGCAACTAGGATGTCTTGCTCCAGAAAGATTCCATATCCATCATGGAATACCTGAACAAGATGAAGTTAATCATATACCTGCTTGTAGTTGCAGGATGCAATGTTATCCGTATCGTACGATACGGACGCGTATCGTACGATACGTATCGTCCGTATCAGTGTTTTCGATACGTTACACCTAATAAATACGATACGCGTACGTATCGTACGTGTATCGCACGTATCGTGCGATACGGTGGGCGTATTGCACGATACGTGCAATACACCCCCGTATCGCACGATACGGGAGTAAAATTAAAAAAGGGGCCGTCGGGCCCCTTTTTGCTTCTTATTTTGAAACTGACGCTCCTCTCTCTCTCTCTTCTTGTTTCTCAATGCTGCCAGAGACGTGGGAGGGAGAGATTTTCTCCATTGCATCAAGATTTGCCGGTGAAGAAGCTTCATTTCTCGTTGTGGGGAGTCTTGGGACGGTGGGAAGCTTGGAGAAAGAGGGTTTTTTGGTTTTTAACACCAAGAAGGTAAGAAATAACTCATTTTTGCCGTTGAATCGTTCATTTCTCTTATTTCCTACATTTATTTGTATGTTTTTACTTGTTTTGTGAAGATATAATGTCGGATCCTGCATGGCAGTGGTGTACAAGGGTGAATCCCAAAGATAGATTAAGAGTTAAGTGCAATTATTGTAAGCAAATCATATCAGGAGGGATTTCTCGCTTTAAACACCATATAGCTGGTACACACAGCGATGTGGCTGCTTGCAATGGTTCCCAAGAGATCCCATTGCCAGCGTATGTAAAGCACCAGTGTCAGCAGCTTCTTGATGCAGTGAAAGCAAGTAGGATTGAAAAGGACATGGAAGATGCGGAGGAAGGATATGGGGACCCACATGAAGGGGAAGAAAGTGAAGGTGAAGATGTTCAACTTGAACAAGAAGATGTTGGTGTCAGTTTGGGAACAACTAAAGGGAAAGGCATCATGCATGGAGGTGGTTCTTCTGCAACTGCAACCAGAAAAAGAAGAGGTGCAAGTATAAGTTCAGTTTCACGAGGACGTGGCAGAAGTCAGGGTCGTACTGGTGGTGGTAGAGTACCTACTATGAAGTCGAGCAATATGTCTGGTTCGATCAAGAATTTTTTTCCCAATTATACTGCTGCTGGTGCTCAGCCTGAGGTTCGTATAGCCATGCAATCAAAGGATATTATTGAAGCAGCAGATGAAACCATAGGAAGGTGGTTCTATGATGCATCCATTCCCTTCAATGCAGCAAACTTTTATCATTATCAGCCTATAGCAGATGCGATTGCTAGTGTAGGGCGAGGGTATAAAATGCCCTCTTTCATAAATTGCGAGGTAAAATTCTCAACAATATAGTTAGAGATGTGAAGACATATTGTGATGAACTAAAATTGAGCTGGAAAGCTACAGGATGCAGTGTAATGGCAGATGGGTGGACAGACATCAAGAACAGAACATTGGTAAACTTCCTTGTATATTGCCCTCTTGGTACTATGTTCTTAAAATCTGTTGATTTGTCTGATACTCCTAAGACTGCTGATGTGTTGTTTGGGATTTTTGATAAAGTTATAGAAGAAGTTGGGCCTGAAAATGTCGTACAATTTATTACTGATAATGCAGCAAATTATAAAGCTGCAGGTGAAATGTTAGCAGCACGATATGGGACATTTTATTGGAGTCCATGTGCTGCTCACTGTATAAATCTTATGCTTCAGGATCTTGGTGAAAGAGATGATATGAAGTTGACAGTTCATAGATGCCAAGAAATCACGAAGTTTATTTACAATCATGCTTATGTCTTGAATTTGATGAGGAAATTCACAAATGGGGCTGAATTAATTCGACCTGCACAAACACGGTTTGCTACAAATGTTTTGACTGTGCAGGGTATAGTCAAGCAAAGATCTTCTCTCAGGCAGATGTTTTCAAGTGATGATTGGGCTGCATATCTACATACCTATAAAAGAAAGGCTACAACAGTTGTGGATACCATCTTCGATGCTGACTTTTGGGAATCATGTGTGCACTTATTGAAGATTTGTGTACCTCTAGTGAAAGTCCTCAGATTAGTTGATAGTGAAGATAGACCTTCTATTGGATATTTATACGAGTCTATGGATAGAGCCAAGGAGGCCATTAGAGATAATATGAAGGGAAAAAAGAAGTTGTACATGCCTATATGGAAGATTATAGATGAAAGGTGGTCTGGACAACTTCATCGCCCACTTCATGCAGCAGCCTACTACCTAAATCCTGCTGTTAGATTTCTTCCCACTTTTAAGAAGGACAGAGAGGTTGAGTATGGCATGTTGGATTGCATTGATGTATTAGTAAGTGATAGTAAAGAACAAGACGCTATCCATATGTCGATCAACAAATATGATACGGCTTCTGGTACCATGGCGAGAGACACAACAGTTCGATGCAGGACAACTATGCGTCCAGGTATTAGAAAAAGAGACTTTATACTTTTTGTTGTTTAGCTTTTATTCTACCTTCTCATATATTTATTTCTGACAACATTTTTACTTTCCATCTGTTATTAGATTTGTGGTGGGAAAGGTTTGGGCCTGATTGCCCAGAACTAAGGAAGCTTGCAATTAGAATCCTCAGTCAAACATGTAGTGCAACTGGATGTGAAAGAAATTGGAGTGTATTTCAGCACATCCATAGTAAGAAGAGGAATAGGCTGGAACATAAAAGGTTGAATGACCTTGTTTACGTTCGTTATAATATGAAGTTGAGACAAAGGTAAACATTTGTTTTGTTATACAAGAATATCAAATTCTAATATATATTTTAATCTCTAACAATTTGTTAATTTTTTCTCTTGTTAGGCAACTAGAAACAACATCTACGAGGAAGCATCACAATCAATATGATCCTATCTTCATTGACCATTTTGATATATTAGATTCTTGGGTTGAAGAAGAACCAGCTGCAATACTTGATGAGGACGATCTTGATTTTTTGAATGTTGAAGGAGCAGCAGAGATTGTTGAAGAAGGAGAGGCTGGGGAGGAGCAATGGAATGTTGGTGACATTCCATTTGCAACAGAGGGGATAGAAGAAGAAGTTAATGAAGAAAATGAAGATGATGATGAAGAATGAAGATGATGATGCAGATGACGATATGTTTTGAGTTTTGACTTCTGAACTTATGAATTGACGATAGGTTGCTTAATATGTAATTTTGATTTTTGAATGTTTGATACTTTGATTTCTTATTTTGGAATGTCTTGTTCATATTTAGTAAGTGCATACTTCATAGTTCATACTTCATAGTTCATAACTTCACATACATGAATGATGAATGTTCCTTTAAATACATTTTTATTGAATTTTTCTGATTTTTACTAGTTTTTTTCGGATTTTTTTAGATTTTTTCCTGATTTTTTTAGATTTTTTATAATTTTTTAATATTTTTTACAAATTTAAAAAAAAAATTACGATACGTTACGATACATTTACGATACGGCGTATAGGTCGGCCCGACCGATACACGATACGATACGGCAGTGATAACATTGGCAGGATGTGCTTTCAGCGATAGTGACATGGTGCAACAGATCCTAAGTGGACTTGGGCTGAGTTTACCTCTTTGTTATGCCTGCCCATCCTTCCTACTTATGAAGAGTTGAGAGTCAAGCTACTATACCATGAGATGACACTAAAAGGCTTGTCTGAAAGCTCTCACCCTCAGCAGACTCTCAGGATGTTCTCATAACACTGTTGAACACAAGATTGGTCAATCAATCCTACCTTCACGCCTTCCTGGGCTATCAAAAGGAAAGGAATAGATATTACCGGCTATAACTTGTCCATTGCATACAACTTCAATTTTATGCAAGAGATAAGTGCTATTTACTTTCCTGCAGAAAGAAGAGGGGTGGAGAACATTGAAGGTAGGTTTTTTGGTACTTTTTGAGAGAAGATATTGTTAGAACTTAATGTCCACATTTGTTCTAGGTAAGAGAAAGAGAAGAGAAGACAAAAAGGGATTTCTGTCTAGGCATGAGCTAGTCTCATTAAGATATAAACAGATATTTAACAGGGCTTAAAACTAGATAAGTAATTGCAAGATAACAAATTTTTGGGGCTTATAAGAACAATATAATAAATGTTTTGGGTCTGACCCACATCCAAACAATATAACTCGCCCCTTCTTCGCCCTACCCTCCCCCCAAAAATTGTATATGGTATTGATTCATGAAGAACTTGCCTTTGAGGCTTGAGCAACTCATGCTCTATTCCCATTTTTTTCAATTTTTTTGCCTCAAAGAATATTGGTCAACCTCAATGTATTTGACATGGCGATGGTGAATTCAATTAAAGGACATGTTTATCGCAGTTTGATTGTCACATTAGAATAGAGCATCAGAAACTCTGTGCTCCCTTTCAGCATGACAAATTTGTCCTCCTTTTCGGCCCCTTTTTTTGCTGCTTTCCTTTCCACCTTTTCCTTTTTAAAGGATCAACCTGCCGGTAGACTCCATGGAACTTTAAAGGAGGGAAAAAAAAAAAGAGTTGGGAACAAAAGAAGGATGCTTGGTGTTATAGAAAATCAGATGTGCATTTGTGAAAAGTTGATTTCAGATGCCTGTTCATGTTGTGTTGAAGGGCTGATCAAAATGCAAACAAAGTCATCCATTCTGTCCAACCAGATGCGGAGAGTAAGCTGAACTGAATGATGGCCGATATTCAAAAGAAGGAATGGAAACAAGAAATCAGAAGTCAGAACAATGAAAAAGGACACACAAGCTGATCGAAAGAGAAAGCAGAGATCAGATGAACTGATGTATTTAGAAGGCAACAGCAGAGCAGTAGAGTGCAGATTATAGGCAGATGGTACAGGTCAAGAACAAATTGGGGACAGATTGCAGATTGCAAAGAAAACAGAGGGCTCGGATATTATGTAAGACTTAAAACTGCATAAGTAATTACAAAATAACAAGCGTGCATTGTGAACACATTGGGGCTTATGGGAACATAACTATGTGTCTTTGATCCAACCCAGATCCAGAACAATATAGCCGGCATTCTTCTTTTCAGGTTAACAGTAGAACAGTGCCTAAATATTAGTACAGAAATGCAAATCACTAATTATTTCAAAAAAAAAAATGTAAGTATACCTGGAGAATGAAAGGGACAGTACTATAAAATAGAAAGAACCCAACTGCAAAAGCAGCAAAGAGAAGTATCTGAAATGAACAACATATAAATGATTCTCAGATCAGATTTCTTAAATTATAAGAAGTACCTAGAGACATTCCAAGTTTCAAAGGGTAGACTATCTTACAACTTTTGGGGTCCAATTGATTGATTCAAGTTCGGCATACTCAAATATCAAACTGAAAGCATCTCAGGATTAACAAGGACAAAAAACTAATGCTATCATTAAGTTGAAAATTCAGGTAATATCCAATAAATGAAGCAGCAGATTGGTTCGAGTTCTGCATTCCCGAATTTGAAGCTGAAAAGGTCTCAGGACTAACAAAGTAGCAAACAAAAAAGAACAGATGATATAACTCAGTTGTAAATCCAGGAAAGTATCCAATAAATAAAGCAATGGATAACAGAATTGAAACTCTTCTTTAAACTTTTGGAAGATGTGCAAATGTTAGGGTATTTTCTAATTATAGTGTCAACAATTAGGGTGTGTTCGACATCTAAGTTTTCTTAATTGTAGTTGGATTTCAAGTTGGTCAAAGCCCTAAAAAGCTAGTCAAGATTAGTCAGGATTAATCGATTTAAGCCAGTTTAAGTTGGTCAACTAAAATAAAATAAAATATACATATATTATAAGTTTATAACACTGCAGCCAGATATGCAGAAAGATAAATAAACAGATATACAAAAAAAAGAAAAAAGAAAAACACATCTACAAACATAGATGCCAGACATATATTAAGAGTAAAAACATGTGTGTCTCTATGCCATGCGGCCTCTTCATGTGGAGCAACACACCCATGTAGACATGCCAAGATATGAGTGCAGGCCTGGACACATTATTGAATGCATGGGGTCCAATCAATGCACCTGATCCTAAATCTGTCTTTGTTCAAGCTCAGTCAATCATAACCAAGTCAAAAAGTGTTAGGATATATATATATATATATATATATATATATATATATATATATATATATATATATGTTGGAGAAAAAGTGCTGGTTTGAGGTTTTCTGTATTTTGGAACTTTATTATTAGGTAGTTCTTTGAATTTTTAATTATTTACTGGACTCTTCATGTAAGGGGTTAGACATAACCCTAATTAGATCTTTTAATCTAGTCGAGGAGGAGGAGCCAGAGGTGACAACTCCCTTTTCTCTCTTTCTCTCATATCTAGCTTCCCTCGCTTATCTCTTGTCCCATCTTCTTTGTTCTTGCTCGTTTAATGTTAAGAACAACATATATATATATATATATATATATATAGAGAGAGAGAGAGAGAGAGAGGAAATTGAATAGTGACTCTAGCTTTTTAAAGTCACCCTGCCATCTAACCGGGATCATCCGATCCAGCATGATGGACAATTAAGAGAAAAACAATGAGAAAAAGGTGATGGGTATTTTCGTCATCTAGTATTAGTTCTACATTTTTCTTCATGTTTTTCTCTCAACCATCCATCCACATCAGATGGATGGCCCTGATTAGATGGCTAGGTGATTCTAGATAGTTAGGCTCACCGTTCACTCTCTCTCTCTCTCTCTTATATATATATATATGTGTGTGTGTGTGTGTGTGTGTGTGTGTACATAAACCCTCTGTGTGTGCTGACAACCAAAAGCCCGCCAGCGACTCCAATGATTAGCAGGTACTCTCTTTTTCTCTGTCACTTGCTCATCTCTCTCCATTGGCCCCTCTCAGCCCTCTGTCTCCATCAGTCAACTCTTTCCTGCGTCGTCCTTCCAGCAACTACTTCCATCCATCCATCACCCTCTCTTTGTCTGCTGATCTCCCTTCCTCTCTTTGCTGCTTTCTTTGTCTCCTCCTTCTCTCTCTCCTGGTTTCCCTTTTCTCTTTTTCAATCTCCCTTCTTCTTGCTCTCTCTTTGTATCCCTCTCTTTCTTCAGAGCAGCCATTTTTTGTGAGGCAGGAAAAACAAACAATGTCTTTCACAAAGCACAGTCATGCTTCCATCTCTCTCTGTTGATTAAAACTTATGAGTCTTTATTTACTTAACATCCAGAAGTTCAGGACAAACCTTTTGAACTTTCTAAAGCTCTTTTATTCCTTATGCCTTTCTGGTTCTAAAAAAGTTAATCTGATTCTATTAGGCCCATTTCTTGAGTTAAAGTTTATTTTCTGAAGAACACATTGTAAGCTGTAACCAATAACAACATTGTTTTTTCCTAATTATGCCATTTTTTATGAGTTCTTTTTGCTGCTAATATAGACCTGGTAACTTGTGGGCATCATATGGATCAGAGAACAAATCTCCATCATCTTGCAATGAAATTGGTGTCCCAAGCCTGCTATATCATCATATTCTGACTGGCTAACTCTTGACTGGCATTTGTTAGCTTAAATATGCCTTCAAAAAATGGTCATATAGTTCTCCATCCTCCTGAAATAACTCCATATGTACCTGCCCCAAGCCTGGAACAACTCCAGGAAGACGTTCATGAGTTCCAACTGTAAAATCTTTCTATATTTGATGGAGTCAAGCTAAAAAAATGGTACTTAATACAAAACTTGCATAGATGAATGTCAGATAAGATTGATTTTTCTGTGTTGGACACAACCATTTTAGTGTATGGTATTCCCATCATACAATAGCATAACCAGGTAGGCCTCAATTTAGCCCAACTTGCTAGGGAAATCATCAAAACTTAAATTTCAAACAAGATGCACCTATAACTTACTACACCTACAGCAGACAATATCACTGTTAAGGACCATGAACTACATTCAAGCACACACTAGATTAGTTAAATAAATGGCACGGGCAAACCCGGTGGTGAAGAAGGGGGGAGGGGGGACTGGCTCCTTTGAACTTTTGAAAAAAATAAATTCAATATGGATCTTCTGGAAAACGACTTTTTGCCACCCTAAAAGTTTGGAAAGGAAATAACCTCCCCCTCCACTTTGGAGGTCAGAGCTGTGATTGTTAGTTCACAACTCAAGCGTGCAACGTCCACAAATATTACATGAAAAGCATATAAAATGGAAGGCCACAGGTATAGTCACCAAAACATGCTCATCACCAAAAGAAGGCATAGTATAAGTGGGTAACAAATGCACATACAATGCAGACCTTGGCTTTAAGAATAGTGTCCTCATGTACTAAAGCTCTCACGTTTTCACTTTTCATGTCACTTACAATAATGCACATGTGTTCACCTAAATAGGGATCTTCAACGAATCAAGCCAACTAGAGTTCGACCTGAACTCACTCAGCTAAACTCCACTTGAGCTCCCGAGTTCGAGTTAAGAAATACAGTCACTTAAAAGAATGAGTTGAACTTGAGCTGGGCAGGCTTGACTCATTTATATTCGATTAAACTCACAGAAAGAAAATATATAATATGTGTCCTACAATACTATCACAAAAAAGCAACAGCCACAATGGAGTTCCATCTGGGTAGCAAGCATGATGTCAAGAGTTTGAACCTGGTCGTTTTCTTTCGTGTTAAAAAAGATAATAATAAACAGCTCAAATGGCTCGGTGAGCTCAAGCCGAGTTCGAGCCAAGCTCAAGTTGAGTCCTTTGGCACTCGAGCAGAGTTCGAGCTGGCCCAGCTCGGCTCGGGAACATCCCTACACCAAAACTAGTCTTTGTTTCTAGTCATGAAAGACACACAGGAGATGCATTATTGAAACCAACAAATAGTTCTCATGACACAGTAACAAATTTATCACCACAAGGAAAAAAAGAAAAAAGAAAAGAACACCACCAGTATGTTCAAGCATTGCCGACAAACCATAGTGAATCATCACAAGCATATCCAAGAAATACATCAACCATGTAGAGGATACATTTCACATCCGCTAATTAAAGTCCCAAAAATTCCAAGCATTCCAATCACTTCAATGAGGTCTCTCTTTTTAACACAAAATTCCTGCAAATAAAAAACATTTTTGTGAAATAATCATTAATATGACCAACATAAATAACCATAAATGCAGGTTAATAAACAAGTGAGGAAAGGAAAGAGACATCAAGGATGCTTGCAACAAAGTATCTGGATCTTCACTAGTGCTGTGAACTCGTGTAATGCATCGATGAACTGTGAAAAATAATGGTACTTTCACTTGAAAGGAATATCATTCCAAAAATCTATCCATGAAGAGAGGAAAAGCAGATGTTCGATAAATGAAATGTCGGTCTACAATCAATAACAAATCAAAATTCTTTCCATCTAGCAGTTAGTTGTTCATGAGAAGATTCAAAACTTTACTCGATTAACCGGTTAGTGATTAATCAGCCTTGCTAGCAAGTAATTTATAACTAACAGGAAAACTAACCTCCCAAACATTACTGATTGCATAAAAAATTGTTCCTGCAATTACAAGCCCATCACCAAGAAGGGGTCTGGTTCCACCTGCATTCAGAATGTCAACAGATATTGCATCTACTCCATTTGAAACATTAAATGCAATCTAGAAAAGGTAACATTAGAAAAAGATACCATACATAAGCAAGACTGGCAGCATTATGATATTAAAGTAGCGTGAAGAATAAATCGACCTTGTGCTTATCTTGATCTTAGATTGTTTCAGAAAAACTGTAATCCATAATACCTCAATAGCAGGTAATGCCTGAAAATTTCTGTGACTATTAGCTGCTTAAGCAATTTACTCCAATTGTTATTTGTATCCTTCTAGTGGAAAATAAAGAAATAATCCAACATCTCAATGACTTCCTAAAAAGAAAAATCAGAATGGTAACTTCAGGTATCACAAAAGCACTTTTCTATACTCTTTTCTGTTTTCTCATTATATAAGGATGTAACCTTTGTTTGTATTTGAAGCAAAAAAGGAAATGTAAATGCATTCAACTAAGAAAATAAGGAATGCAAATGTGTGTTATGCAGGGAATGGAAAACAAGATAAAGTACCTCCACCAGCTACACCAGCATCTGAAAAAAGCACCAAAACAAGGCCCAACACACAGGTGGCTGCCCCAATAAACTGCAGGACTGTATATCTGGTCCCAATGTAAATTCTGGTAAGTATCATGACCCATGGTATAGTAAAGCAATCCAATAGTGTTACACTTGTGATTGATGTGTACTGGTATGCCTTCAAAACTGGGGAACAAAAAGGCACATCAAGCATGACAGAAACTGTTAATATCATTTCAGAAACCTGTCTATTTGAGAAAACCATCAAATTACTGCTATTCATAAATCTAATTCCAAGCATAGAAAATGATTCAAGAAAATGGCAACAGTTTGATAAGCATCAAGAGAAACAATTGTTCCATGTCATGTGGAATTAAGACAAACACAATTTCTAGACTTGTGAAACACCATGGATAATGAAGCCCCAGTATTCATCAACCCACTCCAAACAGGTGAGCAAGCAGATCGAGGCTATTTAAGTTTCACAGTACATTTTCATCCTATCCGACAGTTCTATAAATGTTGAGGGGTTCAGTTTTATCCAGGAGAAGAAAATGTTTCACGTGAAAAAATTATCCTCAACCTTCTCTTTGAGAAATAATTTTTCATCAACTTTTCCGTAAGAGTATTCTCTATTTTGTGAGCATGCGCTAAAAAGAAAATAGAATGTATAAAGAATCACAGTTCTTACCAAGATAATTTCCTTGAACATCAACAAAGCCCAAAAAGATATACCAATACCAAGACACCTGCAGGGCCCATGCACGACATAAGATGCATTTACGATTTATGGTAGATCAAAAGCAACAACCAGGGAATGAAAAGCATCACAGAACATCTCAAGGACAAAAAGAAATAAGAGAATTTTTAAAAGTAAACCAAAAGGTTTGGCACAATCAACACATGCCCAACATTTTCAACATTATTGGAAATATAGCTGATTTTTGCACTGTAAAGAAATAATAAACCATCAATTGAACCTTATCTTGTCATTAACCAAAGTTGGGCCGATGAGGTACATGATTAAAATACCCTTAAAATAAATTTCATGTTGACTAGTTTGTATGAGACTCTTTAACTGCACCAAATAATATTATTAATTCAAGTTCAACCATAACCAAACTGGCCTTTTTTATTAATTAGAAAATTAGTTAGGGTAATTTTATTGCCTCTTCAAGCTAGAAAGTTGTGCAAGAAAAACTCAGGTGTATCAGGAAAATTAGCTATATGTTTCAGTTGACTTGACCGAAATAAACTTATGCTTGTTTTTAGTTGACCATAACAAACCCTAGGCGTAATTTAGTAATGCAGAAACACTAGGTATGTTTTTTGTTTATTGCTGTTCGTTAGGTGTGTTTTCAGAAATTTCTCTGTACATAATAAAGTAAAGAAGCATGAACAGTTTGTGAAAATGGATTACTTCGCTATGAAGCATTATCCAGATATCCACATTTTTTATAAATGAAACTACACTTTCTAATGTGATGCACTAGCATTTGTGTTAGTTTTTAGGGGAATTTTTTCTTGATTATGTAATTGTTATTAGGCCTAAGAGGCTAACTTCTTTTATATGATTCTCACAAAAAGGCATCCAGGCTTCTAGCCATCAAGTGTTTGTCTTGCTCATCATTGGGACAAGGCTTATATTCCCACCTACCATCACAGTAAAAGTAGCATCGATGACCCAGAAAAAATTTGTCCAGATCCAATGGTCAGCAAATTGGCCATGTTGGTTTTAGATTTCTCTTATTTTTGGTTTTGAATCTTGCCTGAGAGCCTCTATTTGCAGTTCCAAATTTGACCTTTTAGTTAAGGTTGGCCTTCCTTGTAACCTTCAGCACAAGCTTCAATCTTGACATGGAGTTATCATCGTTTTCAAGGCTAAATTCATAATGTTCTAAGGTCAGCCGTAAATAGCACTCAGGGACTTTTTCCTCTTGTAATGCTCTTTCTGATGCAATAGAAACTACATCTCAACAAGTCAAACATGTACCATCTTGCCCTTATTCATAAGCATGTCCCTCTAGCTTTTGAAGCCTTGAGGTGTCCCACACTCCATCTATCCATGTATGACAGCAGATCCCATATAACATAGCCCAAGTCCCATCATTAGGAGGATATAGCATTTGCAACGAAATGAGGATATATATAGCAAAATGGTGCTGGAGATCTATCCCCAGCTCGCTGGAGATCTATCCCCAGCTCGCTGGAGTTCTTACTCGCATCTTAGCTAAGTCATGGGTGCGGCTACAGGTATGGACATGAACATGGAGGTATGGGCATAAGAACTTTAAAAGTATGGGTACAGCCAGCTATATATATGTATGTATGCAAAATACCACAAAAAATTCAATATGAAAGAAACAAATAAACAAGTAATACAAAATAAAAACAAATACATGTAAACTCTGTAACACGGGTACTCCTCCAAAGGAGGAGTACCCGCCCGGTACCAGTACAACACCGGTACCGGTACGGGTACGGGCTTCGGTACGCCATTGGTGCGGCGTTGACCGTACCGGGTACGGTCAACGCACCGGAGGCCGTATCTGTTCTTTTTTGGACACGGTCAAATTTGACCGAATACAAATATGTCCGTTTTTAAATTTTAACGATTATTTGATTTTATCTTCTAAAACTATTTTAACGTTAAAAAACACGAAAGTTCGAAACCCTTAAAACTTAAAACATGTTTTCTTTTTAAGTTTTAAGGGTTTCTTCTCACCTCTCACCGAGCGACGTCCAGCGATGAAGGCAGCGGCAGTGAAGGCAGGGTCGATGAACGTGGCGGTGATGTTGGCTGCCCGGGGGAGGAAATGGGTGAGCAGAGCGTGGGTGCCACCGTAGAGGCACGTCAGGGCGACGACATGGTCGCCGCTGGCGCAGAGCTGCAGCAGCACGGAGGAGATGGCGGACATGCCACTGGCTGTATATGAAGAAATCTCGGTCAGGACCGAGCTCGCCGGCGAACATCCTCTGCATCGTCTCCGGCTCCATGATCGTGAACGTACAGTGGACGCCTCGATGGACATGTTGACGCCTCTGTGCTCTTCGAATTCGTGTCGAACGCTCGCCAGCGCCTGCACAGGGTCCGACAAGCCCGTCCATTTCCTCCCACCCTTCTTTATTGAAAAGCCTTCATCGTCGTCATAAGACCCTGCATCGTCTTCACTATAACATTTCTTCCCCACGAGAGGCAGAACAGTACTGGTGGCGGCCGTCGCCTCAGCAGCCATGGATGGAAGGAGGAGGGGGCGTATGTCTCTTTGGATGGACTCGGGCCGTCTCCCTTTGTGGTGTTCTTGGTTTGTTGGGTGTCCTTTACTTATAGGTTGATAAATTTTGGATTATGATTTATGAATATATTTTGTTTGTTATTTTTGATATATATATGTGTGAATATGTTATTTTGTTTGAAATTTTTTGACATATATATGTATATGTGCATGTGTGTGTACGGCCGTACCCCCGTACCCAAGGTTTTTAAAAATGGTCTGTACCGGTACCAGCACGGGCACTCGTACCCGCACCTGTACCCATGCCTATGTGACATAGCATGTAAATGACCAATAACTTTCAGAAACAGAACAAAAAACTGAGTTAGACACAAGCTAAATCAAGTAAAGTTAAACACAAGCTGAATCAAGTAAAGTTATGTAGTTTGGATAAGTTTTAATTCAAAAAGTCCCCAAGTGTGTCCAAGTATCCACTTTGGCATGTTGGTACCGCAACATAGGTACGGGGACCTTTATGAACCCGCAACACAAGAACCTTACTGGAGTGCCCATTAGACACTTAGAGAAGTTCGGAGTAACCAACAACGATTCAAATACCCAACTCATAGTAAAAATTTGGGAACGTCAAATCATCCATGTTCACTAATAGCAAACTGTGATTAACATAAGTAAGCTTACTCAAGCTCATACAGCAAAAAAGTTCAAGCAGCATGACCGCCTAAAAGTTTCAGTATAAATACAGTAGTTCTAAGTTTCTAACATACACAGTTAAAAATGCAACACCAATTCATAAAAGATCCAAAAATTCAACACCGGCTAACACATGATTTTCAGGTCACGTGTTGTTGTTAAAGCGAAACATACCGTTCGCGTAGAGACACACACACACACAAAAGCACACACGTAGCATTACCTTCAATCTCCTGCGTCGGTAGAGAAGGACGCAGCCGAAGACGATAGCAAGAATGATGTAACTAAGAAAAGCCTGGGTCAGCGGAGCATCGATGTCTGTGGCATCCAAAAACCACAAAAGAAGACAAAAGGAAGAACATCAGCAACCCTCTCCCACTATAGAGAGAGAGACAGAGAGAGAGAGAGAGGGAACCTGCCTAGATCGGTGAGGAAGGAGGTGATGAAGCTGCCGACTGTAAGCAAGAAGGAGACGACCTGGCCCAAGAAGAGACACCAGAGCACATGCAGCACCTTCCTTCTACTGTCCATCACGAAGGGAAGAAGGACCGACGACCTTTCACACTTCGTCTCATTTGACTGGCATGCAGCCCTGCAACAATGAGAACTAGCATACTTTCTGCTGAAGTTGTTGACTGGTAGCTAAGGATCAGGTGGGAAGATACTCCGACCAACCGAACACGTGGGAAACTGAATTCTGGCTTTGGAACAACCGAAGGAGAACTACGGAAGGGATTGAATTCGGAGGTCCTTTCGAGACTACCAAATCCTAACGGCCCTCACTGATGATGGGACCCACCAACCAGTCCATCGGGTCGATCTTGCCCTCTTGCAAAAAGCCACTCATACATCAAATGATTAAAAACCAACCACATATCGATTGACAATTATATCGCCTTTTCCTTCATATTCATATAACCGCGATTACGCCTTTTTGCCACAACCCATCAATTTATCATCGTGACCTCTCTCAGAGTTCATATTCAATCTCTTTTATTCTATTGGTGTTTCCCCGAAAGGGTGGAGAAGCCCTTTGAATCTCCTTCGTCCTCCACAATGAAGTATTTGCTAAGTACTATGACCTATATCTGGACGTCAATAGCAAGAACTCCTATCCTCCAAATCTGTAGGTGTTGTGAAACATCGACAAAACCCCTTCTTTTCACCAGCAAAATTGCTGGCAAAAGAGTTTTAAATGCAGCGAAAAAAAAGATGCGCCAAAACCAAGACCACCAAACTACCAAAAACGACGGAAGAAGTTGGAATTGTCGGCTAGTTTGACGGCCACATTTGGAGTGAGTTTAAACGTTCAACTTAAAGGACCTGCTAAATGCTATGTGCCATGTCTGGATGTCAATAGCAAAAAAACCCATCCTGTGAAGCTACAAGTATTGTGGAAATCAACACACAGTAATCCTCCTTGTCACCAAGAATTATCGACCCCCAAAAATAACAATCATCATCGAAAGAGGTTTAGAAGAAGGTTAAGAAGCAGACATGCACCCCATCACTGACGAAAGAAGCTCGAAAGTATGCAAAGGAGTAGACATGCTTCCCATCACTAGTGATTATCGACCAACAACACCCATCCCCCTCTCCCGAGTAGGAAAAAGAAGTTAACAAGTCCCAGGCCCCTAAAACAACGGTGGCACATGCAAGATAAGGTGTGACGGTAGATAGACATCTAGAGGAGCATAACTCTCCATCTTTAGCATGTGGGAAGTTGGCATCCTCCTGGCAAGGGATGTGGTTGAATTTAATTGCATAGGTCAATGAATAGCATCATTGCCGACCTCCACAAGTGGGCAAGGGGTGGAGGAAGAGGAACAATACAATAGAACTGCAAAAGGAGTTGTACGTTGAAGGAAGAGTAAGATGAGAATGAATAAGATTGTTGTGAGGGAGGTGATTATGTGCATGATTTAGAAACAGAGGAGGATGGGGATGAGCCGATGAGGAGATGTTGTGTGAGGAGGAGGTTGATTCATGAATCTGGTGGGCAGGAAGAACATGTGTTGTATGGAAGAGCAGGGTGAAAAACAAACATGATGACTTAACTATGCTATGTAATAGCATTTTCATGTAATTGACATCTCTTTTCCTCAATCGCCAACGATATGCCCCTTTTGCTACTTATTTTGTCATTTTCGTTAGCATTTCTGTCATTTTCAATAACATTACTGCCGAAATTTGTAGTGTTTTTGTTGTTTATGTGCTCTTAGACGGACATTAGAGCTAAGTCTGTGTGTAGTGATGCAAAAAAGCATTCCCTTTGCCTTCTTATGGCTGCAGGTGCAGGGCCCTTTTTATGTCCAACGCAGCTGGCCTATGGTGCAATGGTGGTGGTACTCGAAGCTAGCTGAGTGCCAGAAGCGACAGTTAAGAGTGATGCATTTCAGTGGCATTCCAGAAGCCATTAAGATTAATAACCAAACTTATTATTTTTTGTCTTGATACTGGAACCCATATACCAAAACGTTATAGTTTGATGACTTTGAAATGACTATCATGCAGGAAGATGTATATCTTATTACTGGATTGAAGTGTCGGATCCCCAATTTTGGATTATTGCAATGTGTTCATATGAACGCTGTACAAGATGCTCTAGGTGTTGAGGCTTTGTGGGCATATATTGTGAAGATCGATACCACCGGTATCATTAGAATTAGTTTACTCGAGGATCAACTTGGTTAAAAATCCCCCCAACAAGACCAGATCCATTGGCTGATAGAGAGCTGCACCACTTCATATTGTTCTTGTTCGATTATTGCCTATTTTATGACATTTCTAGGGGGAGCATCCATGCCAATTCCTATTGAAAAGTTGGACTGGACTAGCCATATTTACAACCAAATGCATTGGGTGCAAACGAACAAAAGTGCTTGTGGTTTTTGGTCAATTGTGCAGGTAAACTGGTATACTACTCTCTTTTTTTATTCACATTCATGATGCTTGTGTTGTCGTGTGTGGTGTAGGTTTGATGTGGAACACATCCCCACTCTTGCTCCGAAGCAGCTATCTAACTTCCATGCATTTACCAAGCTCAAGAAATGGGAAGACGTATGGAAGAAAGAAAACAAAAAGCATGGTCAAGTGAATGTTATTCTTCATAGATTGCAAGAAAACAAGGTACATCATCACACTTTGCTTTGATATGGTAGTTGATTTGTTAACTTAGTGTCAAGGATATTTAAACATTGTCATTTTGTCTTCTTTTCGCTTTCAAATATATTGATGTTCTCTGCATTATATGTTATTTTGTTGATTTAGTCATTGTTAAATTTGCTCAGTTTTGACAAAAGTCTCTTTTGTTTATAGATGCTATCAAATTACATAAATTGCCTTCTTTTGTAATTCTTTTCACTGTCAATATTTTCAACCTTGGTATTTTGTTATACTCTCCTTGTAAAACTAGTTGATTGTATTGTTATGTTATGTTATCATTGTAAAGGTAGTTAATATTATGGTTGTATCCAATTCGTCAACCTGTGCAGCCTCTGATTAGGTCTAGAAACACTAGCAATGTACGTTGCAAGAGAGCTTTGCTGACCCAATTTACAATAAAGGCAGGGTGGAGAATGTTTAGGGGGACACAAAAGGCAAATGTGTAGCCTCCATTTATGTTGAAACATATAGAGGAATGAGGACATAATTGCATTCTTTATAAGTAGAAGGAGAGGGATTGTGCAAGTCTCTTCATGCATCGAAAAGACTAAAATCAAGCTCTTCTCATTCGCAATTGATTAGGAGATGATAGTCTCGTCATCCAGCACCAACAAGTGAAAACCATAATGGTTCAACAATGACATCAAAGATGAAATTGTGAGGATGCATCGATTGCATGACCACCTCCATGACAGGATCGATCAGTTGATACTCAGTTTCGTACTTAATAATGATAGATCAAAGGAAGCTGCTTAGAAGTTAGTGAGTGGTGCTACAAAGCTAATTAGTAGTTGTCACCATTAACTCTTAATTTGGTTGTATAATGTGCGTTCTATTGGTGATTTTGAATTGTCATTCTTTTATTATATACTCATTTGCAAACTTAACAATGGTTGATCAAAGAAAGCTGCTCAAAAGCTGGTGAGTGGCGCTACAAATCTAATCAATAGTTGTCACCATTGACACTTAATTTGGTGGTCATAGCATGCTTCCTATTGGTGATCTTGAATTACCTTTTTTGTATTATATACTCATTTGCATACTTAATAATGACAGATCAAAGGAAGCTGCTTAGAAGCTAGTGAGTGGTGTTACAAAGCCAAAAAGTAGTTGTTACCATTAACTTTTAATTTGGTTGTCATAACATGCTCCCTTTTGGTGATCTTGAATCTAATAAGGGTCAAGTACGTGTACATGTGTTATTTCTTTAGATTTACTTTTTTATGCATCACTTTTCAGTGAATTAATTGTTTTTGCTTGCATATGGATCAACCATATGCATAAATGCACCACTTATTATAAACAACAAAATCACTTATTATTATTTTTTTATATATCATTATATGTAACAATTGCATGGGATTTACAAAATCACAGTATGCTACATCAAGCTGGGAAAATTGATGTTTTAATAATCTACATTTGCGTCAGGCTCATTGCTCCCTCATACATTAGGTTTGAAGGTCTTACTCCACCCTCGACTTGAAGCTGGTCAAGTCTTGATATGGTTGCTTCTGAATTACATCATCCTATAATAAATTGGTGTCGTGATATATGGCACAATAAGGAAACTGAAGCCAATAATATTTGGCAATGTTATTAACCTACTTGATCGAATTATAATGCCTTTGAAAAATGCCTTCATATATATTTGAAGGCAAATATACTACAATTACAGCTATTTTTCTAAATAGAGGCATAGTCTTTTTCCTCAACACTCTAATAGCCATTGTCAAGCCATATTTATGTTTGAAGAATCCCAACTTTGGGATAAAGCACATGATCATAAGAAATCATTGAACCTATATAATGCATTTTGAAAACAAAAGCTCTCGTGAAATCTTGCTAACATTAATATGCTATGTCACCACAAAAAAAGCTCCTTCCACCTATAGTGAATTAGAATGCACCAGCTTTTGCTTGTGAATATCAACCATGTTTAGCAGCACCTAAGGTTCACACTTTATCCATAAATTATGGAGGATAATATATACACAACCAACACATTGACAATTAGCAAAGTAAATCACTATTTATGTTCTATTGCCTACATTACATAACAAAAAAAAAAAATACAAACATGGCAATTCACAGTCTATGATTTTGTTGAAGGCAACAATAGTGTAAGAACCGGTAGCACCAAAGCCTTTTTGTGATGTTTTTTGCCAGACAAAATCCTGTCCATCAAGATAATTAAAGTGACACACTACACCATGGGTAACAAAATGAAATTGAATAAATCTTCGATTTGTTTGAGGTCTTCACTAACATGCATGACAAGTGCGTATCATGTACATACACTCACTATTATTGTATAGATGCAACTTTTGATACATATGAAGTTAGTTATTTCATGCAGTAGCATAAGTTCATTTTGGATACCTACTATTTTTTGTCTCACAGATGCATTGTAAAAGATGCAACTTTTGATACATATGAAATTGTGCTTGATGAAGATTAACATTTGGAGATAGTTTGACTTCATCTTGAAACTGTTTTCTTTTTCACCAATGCAGGTCCCTCTTTACCAACAGTCTATCAAGTTTCCCACCAAGACGAAAGAGGTCGATCCTAAATATGCTTGAGAGTTGACTATGGACTCTTCATAACCCTACTCTTTACATTGGAAGAAAGACCATGCAAGATTGCCTGCAATCTTAAAGCGTGATCAAACGGTCGCTGTTTTTTTTCACATGTTGTGGGCCCCACATTCGTCCACGAACACGGTCTGTCTCGGTCCAGTGATCGAGTGAACCGGTTGGATGGGTCTCTCTTTCTGTTCTTGCCTTTCTCTAGTCTTGTGGCAGTCGAATTAAGACGGGGAAACCAAAACGGAGCGGGAGGCACCATCCAACCGGTCATTCTTCCCTCCTCGATGCAGGCCAGCACTCTCCGGCGGCTGTCCTCATCTCTCCGTCCTCTGTTCCATTTTCACCTTAACACAAGGACTCCTCTCTCTAATCCGGCGGCCGTTTTCTCCTTCCACAAGCAGCCACCACACCCAACCGCCAGCAATCGCGGCAGGGCAACCTCCAGCTACGCGTCGCCGTTGTCGTTGGTTGGGGAGCCGTATCATAAGTATCAACATGTGGATGCCTACGCAGCTAGTGAGCTTGCATTGGACTCCGTCGTCAAGATATTTACTGTTTCAAGCAGCCCCAACTATTTCCTCCCTTGGCAGAACAAGCCCCAGAGAGAAACAACGGGTTCTGGTGAGTGCCAAACTCCCTCTTTGATAATTTTCATACATGTAGACTTGCGAAAGCGCGAAGGATCATATTGACGTTTTATAATTTGAAAATGCCCAATGACAAGAAGATGGGTCTCCTGCAGGCTAAAGTGTCTTTTTCCTAGTGCACCTGATCTGCTTACAGGGTTTGGCTGCAATGGAGTTTTTTTCAGCATTAGTACTGCTACAAATCCAAAATTAGTCCAAAAATCCTTCCTTTCATCACATTGTTTTTCTGTTTCATTGTGAAAATCACTGTTGCATATTTGCGTAGTCCATTTTTATTTTTTTTTAGAATTGCGTTGCAAAACTATGTAATGCATTTTATTCTATTTTATCTTACACGGAAGAATAACAAATTCGGTGGTTATTGGTTTTTTTTTTCCGTGATCGCGGTTGTAATTTGAAGAGCCTCTATAAAGCGGAAGGTTGAAAATGAAGTGTCGTGCTGCTCCTGGTTAAGCTAATTTCTATGACCCCTGTTGCTCTAAATGAAAGCCCATGTCGATGAACCATACTTTTCTCACTGAATGCAGACGAAAGATAGTAGAAAATATATACAAAATGATCCGTGTACAAATCCTTATATGTTCATTATTGCTAAGCCTTCTTGACTGTTTACATGACCTGACTCAATCTTGTTCCTGTCCAATTAACATGCTCTCTGTGATGTTATGCCATTTCATACTATATGCAATTTGTCTCTTGTTTCCTAACACATCAACATACAGGTTTTATAATTGGTGGGCGCAGGATCCTCACCAACGCACATGTTGTAGCAGATCATACATTTGTCCTTGTAAGAAAACATGGGTCTCCTACAAAGTATCGGGCCGAAGTGCAAGCTGTTGGACATGAGTGCGATCTTGCTCTTCTTGTAGTTGAAAGTGAAGAATTTTGGGAAGGAATGTGCCATTTAGAGCTTGGTGACATACCACTTCTGCAGGAAGCTGTCGCAGTTGTTGGTTATCCTCAAGGTGAGACTTCTAATTTTGAACATACCTCCTTAAAAATTTCAAGCTGATGCCCATGCCACTTGTAAACTAGAAACGACAGTTTAGCTCTATAAAACATGTTATATTTCATGAAAATCTGTTTGAGAACTGTGAATTTCACTCTTGTTGAACCTACCAGTATGATTGTGAAAACTTGTCTATGTCAAACGGATGCTACATTCTGATCCCTTTATCATATCCTCTTGCATATAAATCATATTGGAAATAAGTTGGCCACATAAATGGTTATATCCTGCATTTACGGAGTTGTCCATATGTTGTTTGCCTTCATATGTAAGGTTAATAACTTGTTCTTCTCTTCATAAGGAAATATTGATTCTTAATATTTTATGGTTTTTGCTATTCAATCTCCATGGTAAAAAAAAACTCTTTCTTAAACAATTGATGTGAATGTATCCTATATGAGGCTTGCATATGGCTTGAGCCCAGGCAGGGCCGACATGGAAGGCTTAAGACTGGCCACTAAGTGTTTGTTCCACATTGTGTAATAAGCCTTCCACCTCAAGCAAAAACACCTGCTCTCTCTCTCTCTCTCTCTCTTGGTGGAAAGTCTACCTGTTAGAAAGGCTACCTTTTTCAGTTGAGATCCCTTCAATTGGCCACATCCTACTGGGGTTTGACAGGTTCTAAGAGGGATCCATAGTGGATATCGTCACCCTTGCAGACAAGGATGTGTTCTTTGCTATCCAAAACAACAGTGATTATGGGGAAAACGTTTAAACTAATCCTATTGCTGAGATAAAAGTTTAAACTAGAGGGGATGAGTTGGTGCTAGTAGAGGGCCTCCAAGGGATGAATTCCAGTACTAGGACAAACCATGCTGTGAATGGGCATGAATTTCTAACTAGAGTTGCATCCCCAATCCCAAGCTAGAGGAGGATCTAGGTTAACAAGCAAAAACTCATGTCTATCTGATTAAGTGGTCTCTCAACTGCAGGCAGTTAAGTTTTTATAGATGCATTTACACCTGCATTTTTCCTATTGTCACCATTTGGCCAAAGTTCAAAGTTCAAACCATTACATTTCACCGCACAAGCAGCAATATGTTCAGAAAGTTTGTACAATCAATCAAAAGGCCATCTGTCCATGTGAAGGTGAAAGTTCTAGTCCGTCTATTACAAGTCAAAGTTAGACATGGTGCTATGTCACTATTAATCATAAACACAAATATCAACGATATTTTGAAATATCACATTCTTATTTCGTCTAAGTTATCCATTTAGACTTGTTATGAACCATTTTCTTATATCCTGGATCCATATATCCAATTTTCTTGGAAGTTGTATTTAAAGGCACATTTTTTTTTTTTTTTGTGATTATTGAAGGTTGATCAATTGAATTAGTGCTAAATTTTCTTTGTTCTTTATGTTCTTCCTTCACTACCTTCATTCAATTTGCTCTTTAGTTCTATCTGAATTGCACTTTGTGGGGATCTGAGTGAGGAGCTGTAATCACTGCATCAGGTCAGTTATCCCAGATGCATGTGAGCCACATATTGAGTGGGTCCCTTGGTTGGGAGCATCTATTAGGATTTCTTTGTCTTCCATTTCTGAAGCAATTTGTCTCTTTGATGCCTCCTCATCTAAGCTATGTGCACCTTGAGTTGATCAATGTGCTTCTCAAAGGTGGAGAACAAATTTCAAGTTGTTGGTGAGTTTGAGGTATCAATCTTAGAAAGATTAGCAACACTATGCGAAAAACTCTACTTTTCATCCATTGGTGGCTGTAGCAACTAACATTTTGTTCTGTTTCTCTGTCCAGGGGCTTAATGGCTACTTCATGAAAGTTCTTTGTTTATTTGTTGCTTACTTGTTGTCAGTTGACAACTCGACATTTTATTTGATAGCTCTGCAGCATGTCATTGAAGGCCTATTTTTGGTCTGTGGCTGAAAGGAAGTTCATTTTGCTATTGTATATCATTGTTGACAAACTACATCATTTAAATTGCTTGTTGTCTATACTTTGCAAGGCATGTAAAGCTTACTTTTATTTCTTCAGGTAAGCCTCAAGTTTTAGATTTCTACATTAAGGAATAGTAAAAGTATTGATAGCCTTTCTATAACTAGGGAGGAATATGAGAAGTGCTGATATACTTATTTTGCTGGACACACAAGGACATGCCACATTGCATAGGTTGTGTTGATTTTGAAGCAAAAAGAGGTCTAGTTAGCAGTTTGTATCTTCTTTCTTCATCTACTTAGTTTGTCTATCCCATCACATAGGGTGCAGCAACTATATCTATATGACTTGACCTCAGATAAGCTATTTCACATTTAGTAAGCTTGTGGCAAAAAAACTATGGGTTGCTAAGATGACTTAAATTGCAGGTGGAGACAGCATCTCAGTGACAAAAGGTGTAGTCTCTAGAGTTGAACAAACACAATATGCCCATGGTGCTGCACAGCTGATGGCAATACAGATAGATGCAGCCATCAACCCAGGTAATAGTGGAGGTCCTGCAATCATGGGCAACAAAGTAGCAGGTGTTGCTTTTCAAAATCTTTCTGGTGCTGAAAATATTGGGTATGTACATGTATTTTCTTTTAGTTCCTTTCTTCCACACAGACATGTCAAGTTGTTGGGCAATGTGAGACATTCCACCTAAACATGAAGCAGGGTATAAGCCTTGAAATATAAAATGTAAGCCTCATATGCTCATGAGAAAAGAAATACAGTGAATATTTAGAATGAAAACCAATATCCACTGCTTGTGGTCAAAATAAGTTTCTTGATGTTTCATGTTATAGGAATAACCTCAAGGCAATAACTTGAATCCACCTTGTTTGACAATTAAAGAAAACAATAATCAAGTGGCAACAGGTAAAACACTCCATGAACAGATTAAAATTATACGTTTGACCAGAAGTGTTAGAGCATTACATCCCCAAATATGTAAAAGACTTGAGCCGTAAGCTCAATATTGCAATGATCAACTAAAGCTAAAAACGTTGGGGTAAAAGAGAAAAGTTGAAGGCCTTGCTAAAAGTATGCTCGGTTAGGCTCTTTTTTGCGTTTCTTCGTCATTAAATTTAATTCAATGGTGGTTGTCATGCAGTTTGGTTCTCTGGTTAAGTGTATTCAATAATGCTTTAGAGTTCAAATCATCTATCTTAATGACTTTTTATGCTGAAAATGGTATCTCTCCCCAATTTACATGCCTTCATACCTCACAATAGAATGGAGTTGTCGAACGAAAATATAGGCAACTTCTAACTGTTGCTCGTACCCTAATGCTTCATAATTATGTACCTGCATACTTATGGGGCGATGCCATACTCATGGCTTGTTACCCGACAAATCGTGTACCGTCATCCTCCATTGATAACAAAGTACTGATTAAACTTGTTCATCCCAATCGAAGCTTATTTCCTGTTGCACCTAAAGTTTTTGGTTGTACTTGTTTTGTTCACATCCTTGGGCATAAACGTGATAAATTTTCTGCCCAAGCCATTAAGTGTGTGTTCATTGGCTATCCTCAAAACCAAAAAGGGTACAAGTGCATTGATCCAGTTACTCACAAAGAGTATATCAGTGTGGATGTCACTTTCTTCGAATCTCAGTCCTACTTTAGTTCTATTTTTGTGTCATCTGAGATGCCATGTCCTATTCCTCTACCTATTCTTCTAGTCCCATTGCAATCTTTTCCCTCTCCTGTTCCGACTATGAATAGGTTCCAGGACCCTCTATTGTTCTACACTCGTCGATAGGATCCCCCTCATGGTTGACCATCATAATTTTCTCAGGATGTGAGTTCCATTGAAGTAAGTATACCTGACATTAATCCTTCTCAGGATGTGCCTATAGAGCCCTATGAAAAAGCAAGAGACTGTGTACCATGCATTTTATCGCACAATTTGTTTCCATTGACCATCTTGATGACAACTTACAACAGTTCCTTCATGTTATGTCAGTCCATATTGTACCAACTAGTCATCAACAGACATTACTAGACTGTAAATGGCGGAAAGCTTTGCAAGATGAGATGGATGCTTTTTTACAGCGTGGAATTGGTTGATCCACCTTCAAATTGTGATATTGTTGGCTCCAAATGAGTATTTACAATCAAGTACTATTCAGATGAGTCTGTAGAGAGATATAAGGCTCGATTAGTGGCTAAGGGTTACACTCAGACATATAGAGTTGACTTCTTTGAGACTTTCTCTCCTATGAGCAGGTTGAGTCCTATTCAGCTCATTACTTTTGTTGCAGTATACTATGATTAGCCTAAGTATCAACTTGATGTGAAGAATGCCTTTCTCTATGGTGATCTAGAGGAGACTATATATATGCAGCAATCCACAGGGTTCGAGTGTAGAAAAGTGTGTCGTCTAAAGAAGGCAACTTATGGACTCAAACGAAGTCTCAGGGTGTGGTTCCACAAATTATCCGAGGTAGTTTCACAATGTGGATTTGAAGATTTCCTTTGGAACATTCTCTATTCATCAAAAAGACCTCCAAAGGTATAGTTGTTATGGTAATATATGTTGATGACATTATCTTGACAAGTGATTGTGATCAAGAAATTTCAGTTGCAAAGACTTTCTTCAGGAGCACTTTGTCACGAAAGATCTTGGTCACTTACGATATTTTCTTGGGATTGAGGTTGCACATAATAAAGAAGGTGTAGTGTTGTCTCAGAGGAAATATGTACTTGACCTACTGCAGGATACAAGGATGTTAGGAGCCAAGCCGGTTAATCTTCCTATGAATCCATGACTTCATCTACATGATAATCAGTTGGAGCTAGTGGATTCACGATCTTACAAGTCTCTCATTGACAAACTTCTTTTATGTCACTGTGACAAGACTAGACATTAGCTTTGTTGTTGGGAAGTTAAGTTAGTTTATAGAAAAGCCTAGAAAAGTCCATTTCGATGTTGCGTTGATGGTTTTGAAATATCTAAAGTCATCCTCGAGTAGAGGCCTCTTTTTTAAGAAAGGTGAATCTTTAGAAATTGTTGCTTACAGTAATGCTGACTATGCATGGTCTGTTGATGACAGAAAATCCACTACAGGCTTCTGTATCTTTGTTGGAGGCAATCTCATATCATGGAGAAACAAGAAACAAAATGTAGTTTCTAGATCAAGTGCAAAATTTGAATATAAAGCAATGGCTCAAACGGCTACTGAGATGACCCGGGTTAAATTTATGTGAACAAATATGAGTATTCATGTTTCTCTTCCTATGAAAATGTATTGTGATAACAAGGCTGCCACCTACATTGCAAATAATCCAGTGTTTTGTGAGAGAACAAAGCACATAGAGGTGGATTGTCATTATGTTCGGGACCTTATACAAGGAGGTGTTGTATCTACGGTTCATGTAGTTTCTGAAGATCAGACAACAAATATGTTTACTAAGGCCCTTCCGATTGATGATTTTTTTAGATGTTGTGACAATTTGAGTATGGTTGATATCTATGCTCCAACTTGAGGGAGAGTGTTGAAATTAGAAAGTTTATGTTTAAGTTTGGTAGTTTTCAGATCATTTAAAGAGTTAGAGTATTCTTTAGTCATTTTATGTGTCTCTCATGTGTAAGGAATTCATCTGATCCCTAATCTCTCTTTAAGAAGAGATTAGGGTAAAATAATGAAAAATAGATTGTTCGTCTCTCTCTCTCTCTCTCTCTCTTGTTTCTTCCTCCATCGTTCAACATTCTTGTTCTCTCTCTTAATCTTTCCTTTGCTGAAACTGATCGTGGGTTATAGTTTGATATCCAAAACCTAACACTTGGGACTTGAGAGGAATTTCAGGCATTGTCACAAAAATCCTATCCATTTTCGAAAAAAATCCGTTTTATGCTTCAAAAATGAGTCAGCTGAAAAAACCCGTTTTTTGAAAAAGACACCAAAACAAAAAGAAATACCAAAAAAGCACAACAATGTGATTTTTTGCGTCTTTGGCTTTTTCTTTACTTTTTTAATTATTACACTTTATTTTCACATTTTATGCATTTTATTTTTAGGTTTCACCTTTTTTAATTTTTTTTTTAAAACTGGCTGAGATTTTCCTGGGATTTCAACTTTGCTATGTAATACCTGAGAAAAACCTCACCATTTAAAACCTGTGTTGTGACAACGATTGTAGGACATGACATGATTCTGATAGAAAGAAGTAAAACCATGATATGTTGCTAACTTGATATAGTTGGCATGTTAAACTTCAGTTACAAATTGGGCCGAAGATCTAAATGAAAGGATAATATCTGGATATTGTCTTTATTGGAGGAAGGTTTGTTTCATTGACTACCAAGAAACGAAGAGTTTTTGCAAGGTCAAGTACAAGTATATAAGCAGATTACGGAGCCACAACATCAACTAAATAAGAATTTACTTGGATTCAACATCGTTTGGATGAAGTTGGAGAAGTTTTGCACTTTTATCAGTTCTTTTCATAAACAAAGGGCCAATAAGATTTCAATTTTGATTTAATCTCATACAGTACGGTATAACAACACACATTAAAATATATCAAATTTTTACTGAGGGGCACTTAAGTTTTTTAACTTGCTTTCAAGTTTGAGCTGATTTCGCTATTTCATGACTTGAAGCAGAAAGAATATCCTGCACTACCTCGATACTCTGGCATTTACTTCTCATTTTATGATCTAATGTGTGTTTTCCAAGTCAATTCTGGTTTATTCTTTTCTAATAATGTTTGATTTTCTGTTTCCTTGTTAGGTATATAATACCGGTACCTGTGATCAAGCATTTTATCAATGGGGTGGAAGAAAGTGGAAGATATACTGGATTTTGTTCTTTGGGTATTTCTTGCCAGCCTATGGAAAATGTACAACTCAGAGAAGAATTCCAAATGCAGCCTGAAATGACGGGAGTGCTGATTAGCAAGATAAATCCTCTGTCAGATGCATATCAGGCTCTGCAAAAAGATGATATTATCCTTTCATTTGATGGAGTTCCTATAGCAAATGATGGAACTGGTAGATTTTCTTGCTGTCCATTTTGCTTTTTATGAAGTTTAATTTATTTATTCAATTTTTAACTCTATGCTGTTGTTACTGCAGTTCCTTTCCGGAATAGAGAGAGGATAACATTTGATCATCTTGTTTCGCTGAAAAAGCCCAATGATACAGCCCAACTAATAGTATTACGAGGTGGTGTTAAGCATGAATTGAATGTTACACTCCAACCTGTAAGTAAGACCTGTATTGAATAAACATTAGTGTCATTGTCATGTTCTGGTGTCTTTGTATCAGTTGATCTCTTGGTAGTAAGTGGAGTGTCACACAGCTGCTATTGTGAGTGTCTATAGAGCACAAGTACATTAGGACTTATTTTAAGCATCAGATTTATATTACCATTCTGTGATCTTGCAAAGGTCTTCATGTCAAGTGTATGTATACCAAGCTCATTGCGTGGTCATTATTGAAATTATGGTTTAGGATGTGATGGTTAGAGTACTTGATCGTTATTGAGCTGCTATGTGCTTTGTTACGGGCAAGTTGTTGGTGACTTCTGCAGGTTCATTAGGATTCTACTTCTTACTGGCTGCGTCTCATTAGAACTTTATGGATCCTCTTTGCTGCTAGATTTGCTATTTTCTGAATTTTAGTCAATAACAGTGTTTGTTCTCATTTTAGTTACAACCACTGGTTCCAGTTCAACAATTTGACAAATTGCCAAGCTACTACATTTTTGCTGGCCTTGTGTTTGTTCCTCTGACACAACCTTATCTTCATGAATATGGAGAAGACTGGTACAACTCCTCACCTCGTCGTCTGTGTGAGCGTGCACTAAGAGATATGCCAAAAAAACATGGCGAGCAGCTTGTCATCCTTTCTCAGGTTAATTTGCTTCTGCCTATACAATTGAAATTCCTTTTCAGGTCCTGTTTCTTTTTATCTATCTTTGCAGTTGGATTTTTCTAGTAGATCTGCTCTTCCTTTCTCACCTTCAAGTTACAAGTTCTAGAATATATAGTACATACATAGTTTTTAACTTCTCAATTATTAATTTAAACGATAGTACAAATATAGTTTTCGGGTTTTTATCGACGAGATTTTGCTCGGGTATTTTTTCGGCAAAGCTATTTTTCTTGGGAAAATCTTGCCAATTTTTGAAAAAATGAAAAAAATCAAAAAGTTCGGTAAAAATAAAATAAATGAAAAACTAATGAGGAGACATAAAGAAATGCCCAACTAGAATGATAAATGAATAAAAAATAGAGAACTTTAGAAAAAAGAAAGGCATCCAAGGCTCTTCTATCCCTTGTAGTGCAGTAGATAGAAATTAAAAAAACTAAAAAAAAAAAATTAAACATAGTGTGGTGGAGGAACATGCAGGCAGGTGGCCTCCACATCTCGAAGGAATGCCTTCTTCCACTTCTTCAAGGAGCAGCAACCAAAATAAAGTCATAAAAGAGGGAAAATGAGGAATGGAAAGCCCTAATAATGTTTGAGCAAGTCCAAAACCACCCTTTTTAAGTCCTCTTTTTGACTTACACTGCCCCTTACCTTTTTAAAAAGAAATAGAGCACCGGCAGTTTACAGCTTCTAAAAATTTTGCAAAAGCAACGAGACTGCCTCTTTCTGAGCGTAGGATTAAAAGGGGATGAAAAAAGCGCACACACACACACACACACACACATATATATATATATATATATATATATATATATCATTGTCACATATATCGTATACGGGTATTATATAACGAGGAATTTCTCGGGTATAATACGGCAATATTGTATATCTCGCGAAAATGTCGGCAAATTTTTAAAAAGAAAATAAAAAATCCTGGCAATTATATAAAAATAAAATAAATCAGAAATAAAAAAAAAAACATTGAAAAATGACTAGATAAGCAACAAATTAGAATTAGAAAATGAAATCTCACGGTTTGGCAAATACATAACTAACAAAAGTTTATAGCCTTCGTGGCTTTACAACACAAATGAAGTCATTCTTCACTTGGAAAATGAAAAAAGCATGTCCTAGTCTTCATCCCAAGAAGTGGAGTCATCTTCTTCATTCCTTGTATGCCTTGAAATTCTGTCTCACTTTCATCAACATTTTCCTCTTTTGAATTTGAAGACAAGTTCGCCGTCTCAGTATTTAAATTTTCTTCTTCATAAAATGGGTTCACATGTTCAATGTAGATAGGATTTGCATTGGTCTTCTTCAATTCTGGAGCCATGCTTTGCAAATGGATATTAATTCTAACAAAGACCAAATTTCTTAATCTTGATGGTGCAAGATTGTTTCTTTTCTTTGTGTTAGTAGCATCAAATGCACTCCAATTTCTTTCACAAGCTGATGCGCTGCATGGTTGACTTAAAATTTTGATTGCTATACCTTGAAGCACAGGAACAAAATAACCAAACGTCTCCCACACAAAATTGAAAAGTAATAGTGCATAACCAATCATCAATGTTGAAAACTTAAAAAGAAAAGATAATAAAATGAGACTTGCGTGGATGTGCAGTATGAATAATAGTCATGGCTAATCCCTTGCGAAACAATGTAGGATCTTTATTATGATATTTGAACAACTCATTAGCTATTTCAGAATAATCTTCACCAGAAACAAGTTTTTTTGTCACTATGTCCAAACCCTCATGAACTTCTTCATCCTTTTTTACCATTTTATTCCAAAATAAATGAGGATTTAAAAAAGCAGCTGCAACATGTATCAGATTGTAAGTTACGATTCAATCTCCTATCAATTATTTTCCAATATGGCATATATTTTTCCTTGTTATCCTTACTTGCAGTCTTTATAGCTTCTTTTGCCCCATCAAGTGCCTCATACAAATATCCCATAGTGGCTCCTTCTCCATCTACCATTTTCAATACTTTCACCAATGGTTCAACAAACATGATTATTTATTTTTCCATATTCCAAAAATCTTCATTTTGAATAAGATGTGTAATATCTCTTGGATCATCTTTTTCTACTTCTTCTACATGTCTCCCATCATTTGAGGCAACCATGAACCTCAAATTTTCTTATTTTAAAATAGAATGTAAACAAATAAAATGAGAAGCAAACCTTGTTGCAGTGGCCTTTTCAACTTTTTTCCCTTTTGTGTAAGTTCTCATTATATCTAAATCTTGCTGCTTATTGTATATGAATTTGACAATTTGTCTAGCTTTTTTCATGATAGATGCCACATTTTCCAAAGTATCAATATCTTCAAGGATTAAATCAATGCAATGAGCAGCACATGATGTAGTAAAAATATTAGAACACATTTCTTCAAGGATAAGTTTTGCCTTTCTGTAATTGCTTCCATTGTCTGTCACAATTTGTATTACATTTTTTGACCTATTTCTTCAATAGCTGAAGATAAAAATTCAGTTATAAGTTCTGCATTTTTAGGAACCTTTTCTACATGTTTTGTTTTTCAAAATATCGTAACTGTTGGACAACTTACCAACAAATTTATGTATGATCTGCTTCTAATTGTATCCTTCTAAATATCTAACATAATAGTACACCCATATTGTGCCCATGTAGCTTTCGTTTCTTCAATATATGCTTCAATCTCTTTCCTTGCATCATCTAGTAGCCTTCTTCTCGCTGTTTCACTACTTGGTGGGAAGTATCCTGGGCCATGCTGTGAAACAACAACAACAACAAAATTCTTAAAATCATTCGATCGAAGTGAGTTGAATGGTAGATTGTTCATAGCCATAGCTTTCAAAGGAGCCTATCAATATCGTCCTTTTCTTGTTTTTTGAACATGTTTGAAATTGTTTGATGTTGTCCTCCTCCTTTAGTCAATGAGTTTGAACCGGAAGAACCTAAATATGCTCCACTTCCACTTGAACTTATTGGGTGGCTTTGCATTTTTTCCTTTTTTGTAGGCCTCTTGGTAATACCTTGACAAGCTTTAAGTCTATTTATTTGATATTTTCTGGCACATTCTGACATACGGCAACATCATGACATTGAAAACCTGATAAATGGTACTTAAACAGGATGATTCCTCTTGAATATTGTTCTCCACAGAAATTGCAAACCAATTTTCCTTCTTCGTTTCCAAAATATATCTTTGCCTTTAGGCATGATTAAAAATTTAGCACCACCACCTAAACCATTCAACAAGTTAACAAATTAAGAAAGAATCAAAGAACTTCGTTCAAACTTCTAAGGACTTGCAATTAATCTGCAGTTGAAATCCTGTTACACCTTGCAAAAGAACATATAGATGAATAAAACAGAGCCTATGATTGCACGATTCTAAGTTTCTAACATAATAAAAGTATACAGAGCTAGCTTACGTCCCAACACCATATAAAATTACAATTTTAAAAACCTCAAAGGCTCAAACAAATCATAACCTTTGTAGCTGAAAATCTATACAACTTGCATATAATATTTACATTTTAGAACCTCAAACAGATCATAACAAACAAACAGATTATAAACCTAGCTTACGTCCCATAAAATGAAGAGACAAACCGTTGATGCTCGACTCCCGTCAGCCTCCAGCACTCCCGTCGATGCTCGATTCCTGTCAGCCTCCAGCAACTCCCGTCGATGCTCGACTCCCATCAGCCTCCGGTGACTCCCGTCGACCCCTCCCAGTGTTTGTCCGTCCGACGACTCCCCTCAAAACTTCAAAGTTCAAAACCCACTTTCAAGTTTCACCCGAACGATGATTTTGATTTCGATTTCAACCTAGGCCCTTTTTGCTACTTAAAAGTACCTTTTTGCCATTAAAAAAGGTGATCAAGTTTAAAATAAACCAACTTTTCTTCAATATTACATGTGGTGCCATTATTTAAAAAACACATCTCTCGCTTAACAAAAATTTTCCGTTCGTTTAAAAAATGCAAAAAATATGCATTTTTTTCGCTTTTTTTATTTTCTGGCGTTTTTCTAAATGCATCTAATTGCAGTTTAATTCGTCGGACTGTTTTTTTGTATATTTAACGCGTTTTTTCGATTAAATACACGTTTTTTGTGACAATAAAGAGAGAGAGAGAGAGAGGTGTTAGACACTTAGATGCCTCGTTGCACCCGCATCGAAGTTTTTTTGGACCTTGCTGCATCCCTCACCCGCACCAGCACCCCGCACCCATGTGAGATAGGGCATCAGATTGGTGGCTTAAGTAACATGAACTCTTCAAAATGGATGACGCACCTAAGTCATGTTAGGTGTGGCTTGGGTGCTTCTCAAACGCGACAACAAACAAATTGCTCTCTTTTCCATTGATTTACTGATAAAACCATAATTTTATTAATCATTAATTGCTATTTTTATTGTTTATGAACAATTTTATTGCTAGTTCCATTTTTTGTAGACAATTTTATTTGTTTGTTTATATATATATATATATATATATATATATATATATATATATATATATATATATATATATATATATATATCCTTGCATGGCAAAATGCAGCACTCACACCCCGTTCCTATGTGACGTAGGTGGTAGTGTTGAGATCCGAGGGTTGTGCTTTCTTTCAAGAAGTGTATGCTCAATAGATCTTGTATCTTTTGTAGGTCGCTTACCTCTAATTTTATTCTCCTTATATTTTATTTCTACCTTTCTCTATTTCTGAATCTGATTTTTCAAGGCCCTGTTTTCTCTTCTTATCTTTATTTCCTCTCTTAAATCTGATATTTGAAAGGCTATGATTTTTTATGTTCATGTGAAATCAGTTTTTTTTCTTGTCTTTATTTGTTTCTATTGTTCTAAATATTTGTGGTTATGAAATCAAACTTATTCATATCTGTCTGCATGTATCTTCTGATCTTATACTTCAGGTTCATCAAGGTATAACACTGCCAGTTTGTCATTCTCCTTGTGGCAGACTTCCTGCTTGTTATTGGCATTGAGGGCTTTATTTTAAACTCCCCCTTCTCTGCTTCAAAAGTTTCTTTGTAACCTATCTGATTACTGATTATGTGACTTCAGGTGCTAATGGATGACGTCAATGCTGGGTATGAGAGGTTAGCTGAATTGCAGGTGCTTTCTCTCTCTCTCTCTCCCCCCCTTCTCAGATGCGCACACACACACTCAAAATATGCACATTGTGGAATGTTGGGGTGTGCTTGAGTTAGTGCAGGAGAACGTCTGAGATTTTCTCCCTTTTTCCTGTTGCATCCCTAGGGGGACGACAAAGTTTGGGACAATTCCTCATTTTGAAATTGATTTAATGAGGGTGTCATGTGCTGCCCTCCACTTTGACTGATTGGGGATTGTATGGTTGAGACAGAATATCTAAGGCCTTTCCTCCATCAGCTTGGCATGACCTTATGGTTATGAAGAGAAACACTTGCATGGAGAGAACCAGGGAAGCAAAGTCATTAGAGGCAAAAACATGTACACCGACTCCTATGTTCTGGCATTCACTAAAGTGATAGTTGGCATAATATTATCTAAGTATGTCTTATGCTCAATTTTTTAAAGTATCCATGTTTTCATATGCAATACCAAGTCTAAAAATTACAGTCCAATCCAAATATGATTAGAAGAGATAGCTGCACGAATCAGATTCTATTGGTGTGATCCTATGCAGATTATTACCTAGTGCCTGACCTGGATAAGCTGCTTCACTAGTACATATAAGGCCTGTAACAAAAACAGCACTAATCAACATCTACTGCTCATGGATTGACCAAAATGCGACCACATATGCATACCTATTTAGTCCACACATACCTGAAGTGTTATGTGACATGTACATGTATACATACGCATGCACATGCACTAACTCTTGACTTTCGTAGATACCCACAGCATGCACGTTAGTATCTTGGCACTAATGTGGAACCACGGTGAATAGCCTGTGCATCCACATGAACTAACACACGTGTGGCCCTTAACATGCATCCAGATGCAACCTAAGTAGCTAGCCACCACATGCACATTGCACACATGCCTACTTACATGCACAACTATTCACCTATGTATGCACCTGTACTAGTAGAAGCCCATGACCTATAGCCTCATGCACTGGACAACGTATGAGCATCTTTACTCTTATAGCCTTTAAACATACACAAATGCACACACTAACAGCCACCTATTATGTATGCAGCTCCAATATGTGTGCAGACACACATGCACAGTGCACACATGTTATTCATATGCATAGGTACATGTCTGAACACACTCATACATGCATGAATTAAGTATAAGTGAATTAAGTTCAACCTCTTTCTCAAATTACCAACTGAAAGGAAAGGGCACTTCCCCACTTCTTTCCTTGTCGGTGCCACCATTTTAAAAGCTCCTCTGTAAACTCCCAGTGGTTCGGGTGTCTCAACAATCTTGTCATTTGTTAAACCTGACTTGCTAACAACATTACTACCAAATTTGATTATTGAGAGTAAATATCATCTTTTACTGTATGCAACTTCAATACCAAGGAAGTAAGTAAGATAACCTGAATCTATCATTTCAAACTCATTTTCCAGAAAACATTTGTCATTGCTAATTGCCTCTTCAGCATTGCAAGTAATGATCACATTATCAGCATAAAGAAGCAACATACTTATACTTATTGATGTATTTTTTGGCATAGTAGTGTCCGAATAGCATGATTTAAAACCTTGATCAAATATTACCTTGTTGAAGCGGTCATACCAAGCCCTGGGGGCTTGCTTCAATCCGTATAAAGCTTTTTAGAGATGTAAGAACATACCTTCAGGAATGTCAAATCCAGAAGGAGCATCCATATAAACTTCCTCACTTAAAACTTAGAAGTATTATTTAGAAAAGCATTCTTGACATCCATCTGAAAAATCAGTGGTTGATACTTGATAGATGCAACGACAGTTAATGTTCTAATTGAAGTCATCCTAGCAACTGGTGCAAAAGTTTCTTCGTAGTTTATTCTATACTCTTGGGTATCTCCTTTAATTATCAGCCTAGCTTTGTATCTTTCAAGTGATCCCTCACTTTTAGTCTTTACTTTATAAACCCATATATATCCTATGGTCTTTTTACCTACAGGCAACAAGCTGTGATCTCCCAGGTTGTGCAAATTTTAAGGGCATCAAGCTCAGTTGTCATTGCATAAATCCAATGAGGTTGGTTTTGAGCTTCATCAAAGGAGGAGGGTTCATCAAAGTAGTCATAAGACCAGCTTTATGTTTTGGAGAAAAAGAGTCATAGGAGACAAATCATTGTGGCTGTTTTGTTGTTCTAAGGGATCTTCTAAGAACAATTTGTGGTTCTTCAGTTTGATCAGTCTCAACAAATTGGTTTCTTCTTCTATGGGTGAAAATTTCTCTAGGTGGCTGATTTTCACATGGAATGTCATTTAGCTTATTCTTGTCATTACATTTATCACCAAATTCTTCATGATCATCTTTAGAACATTCATCATAATTCCATCCATTCATAAAGGAAAACATAATCATAACACTTGGATTCTATTTTCTCAAAGCATTCACGAAAAAAGACATTGCTAGATACGTAAACTTTATCTTTCTCAATATTATTACACATATGCCCTTTGAGTTTTTGAATATTCTGTAAATACTCAGTTTATTCCTTTGGAAGAAAGTTTGTCACTATTATCATTCAAAATAAAGCATTTGCAACCAGAAACTTTTAACCAATTATGATTAGGCTCTATATTGTGAAGTTTTTGAAAAGCAGAAATTTTGCTTAAAATTCTAGAAGCATCATTTAGCAAATAAATAGAGGTGAGGGCAGGTTCAGCTTAAAAATTCTTAGGAACATGTTTTGCAACAAGAAGAGCCCTCATAGTTTTAGTTATGTGTCTGTGTTTTCTCTCAGCAACTCTGTTTTGGTAAAGGCTTTTTGGACAAAATTTTTCACCAGAATCACTACTCAAGATCTTAATATTGAAGTTAAATTGGGTCTTGATCATATTGTGGAAGTTTTTGAAATGCAAAAGAACTTTGGACTTGTGTTTGAGAAAGTAAATCCAATTATATCATGGGTAATCATCAATAAAAATCATAATTAGAAAAATCCCATTTAGTAAGAGATGGCTGTTGGACAGGTTCCAATGGCTAGATAGCTGTTGGAACCAGCCCAGCAGCCATCTCTTTTGAAACAAAAAAGGAAAAGAAAAATACAGAAATAAGAAAGAAAATAGTAACAAATAAAGGACAACATAATGAACAGATCTATGTACGAAATATATAACTACATATGTATACACTTCACATATATAACTTTCCAATAAATAAATAATATATATATATATATATATATATATATATATATATATATATATATATATATATAACACATGTGTATGTATGCACATAAAGTTGTTGTCTGGGTCTTTTGAAATTTCCCTATACTTTATGCATCATATATGATTCATCCTACTTTGGATGTTTATCATGATTTCCTGTAATCGTTTGCTTAACGCAAGCTGCAACATGTTATACAGGTTAGGAAGGTGAATGATGTTGAAGTTGAAAACCTAAAACATCTCTGTGGACTTGTGGAGAACTGCACAGATAAGAGGATACGGTTTGACCTTGATGAAGATCGAGTTATTGTTTTAAACTACATTAAAGCCAAACTTGCTACCTCTCAGATTCTTAAGCGCCATAGAATAACGTCTGTAATGTCCAATGATCTGCTTGACACACAAAAAAGCCAAGAGGAAATTCAAGCTTCATGCACAGGCTAAACTTGTAACATTCTCAGGTTCAGAATCCCTCTCTTTTGCTTTTGTTTGCATTTATGTGCATGTGTATGTTTACAATTTGTGGATGCTTGTTCCTTGATTACATGATAGTTCAAAACTAAAGCCTGCTTCCGGTGTGTATAGATTTGCTTCTCTCCAGGCACTTCTGTATGCGGGTACCACTATAGATTTCCTGTGTTTTTTTTTCCTCTTGATTGGGCTATAAGATTTGATTGTCCTGGAACGTTCACCCGTTTGCTTCTCCCCAGTGGTTGGCCCCGACAAGGTAATGCAATTGGTGTTGGAGATTCTTGTGAAAGTCAAGAGTTCAGGAGAGAGCACTTTCTGGAATATTGCAGCTGAAGCTGACCTCTTGCTCTCAACCCAGGGGAGTCAGAAACTGAGATTAGAGGCTAGTGGAATATGTTGATGTGAACTATAATTTATAGGTAACCTATTGTTATTGGAAAATTTTGTATCTCTTATGCCTGTCAATTGTTTGCATATTCATTAAATGTTATGCCTATTCATTGCTCGGGCACGTGAGTACCCTGCTTCCATAGTGGCGAATATCTACATTTCACTTTATATTGGTTATACCTACCTCTATCTGTAATTATATGTTTCTTCGTAGTTTTTAGGGAAATTTTTAAAACTGCACCCAAAGAATGGGCCACAATAAAAAACACAGGTTTTTTTTTTTCTTGTGTATGTTAGAAACTTAGAATTTTTAGGAAAATTTTATGAATTCATTCAGTTCCATGCCTCAGCCAGAATTGACGTGATCGGGCTGGGTACCTGGTACCCTGCCAGACTCAAGCCTGGGCCGGGCCAGAGAAATGGGTATGAGGCTATTTCAGGTTGGCTTGATTTGGCCTAAAAAGTTTTTTTTTTAATTTTATATATATATATATATATATGTATATATGATTATGTATATTTTATTATAATTAATTATATTTATGTATTATTTTATATTAAAAAAATATTTTTTTAACCGGGCCGGGCTTGGGTCTTGGGTGCCGAGCCGAGCTCGGGCAACAGTCACGAACTTGGCCCGGCCCGAGCCCAACTGCTTATCGAGCCGGCCCAGTGTCCAGGCCTAGTGACAATTAGGTTTTCTCATTGCTTATATATGGATTATAGAATGAATCAAGGGTTGAGATACAATCATTTCAAATTAACCTCAAATTATAATTTACAGATATGCTCATTGACACTAATCTTATGCATAAATTGCCACTTGAACTTTTAATCGTTAGAGAGTTTATACTGCTGCAACTTTAACACCCCCTCAAACGGAGCATAGAGATTGACAATGCTTAGTTTGCACCTTAAATTTTGAAATGATCCTTTGCCAAAGCATTCGTAAATGAGTCTGCAACATGTCCATGAGAAGCAATATATCTGAATAGCTGACCTGTTGTTGCATAGAAGTTGAACTAAAGATGAATTATCAACCTGAAAGTTAAGGTGAAGAATTTGTAGCCATAAAATCTCAGAGCATGTGTTTCCCATAGACTTGTATTCGGCTTCAGCTGATGTTTGGGAAGCAGTTGCTTGTTTCTCAGTCTTGTATGAAACCAAACTGCTGTTAATGTAAAATGAGATCAAACTGCTGTTAAAGTAAATATGAGACCATACTGCTGTTCAAGTAAATATGAGAGCCAACTGATCTCCTTGTGTTACTGCTGTTCAAGTAAATATTAGATCCAATTGATCTCCTTCAGTTACTGCTGTTCAAGTAAATATGAGATCCAACTGATCTCCTTGAGTTTTACATGCTATAAAATCAACGTTACAATATGACCTAAGTTTTAAATTGCTACCTCCAGGAAAAAAGAGTTCTTGACCTGGTTCCATCTCACTCTTAGAGCTGCTTTATAATGAATCATTCTTGGGTGCTGCATATGACGACTAAGAACATGAACAACAAATGTAATTTCGGGCCCAGTTATGGTTAAGTATATAAGGTGCCCTATTATACAGTGATATTAAGTTGGATCATTTGACAGTTCTCCATCTGAGGTTGAAAGTGTTTGTTTATACTCCATTGGTGTGTCACATGGTTGTGCATGAATTAGACCTACCTCATCAAGAATGTCACATGTATATTTATGTTGTGACAAATAAATCTCTTTGGCTGATCTAGCAAGTTAAAGTCCCATAAAATGCCTAAGTTCCCCCAAATCTTTCATAGGAAAATGCTTGCCAAAAATATCTTTTGAATTCTTCAATATTAAAAAGACTATTTCCGACTACTATGAGATCATCTACATACACCAACACAGTCATATAAACCCCCTTTTGCATATAAGTAAATGGTGAGTAGCCACATTTGGATTGAACAAAGCCATAAGCAATGAGTGCAGTATAAAATTTTGTGTACCAATTTCGATGGACCTACTTGAGGCCATAAAAAGACTTTTTTTATGGCTAGACATATCCTCTTGATCTCCAATTTCTCCCTTCCAACTGGGGCATCTTTTTCTTTCTCTCTTATTCTAATAAATGAGCAACAATGATGCCCACCATGATGATCATCATGATAATCACGACCCTCATCGTCGAGAGCCCCGCTGGGTTCAAGTTCCCCATGCCGAGAAGGATCACCACATTCAAGAATTGGGCAAATCAGCCGTAGATATGAACAACAAGAAAAACAATGCCCGCCTCCATTTTCTGCATGTCATCGCTGCAGAGAAATTAGAGCGTGCCCCTGGGCACGACAGCTATAAGCTGCTCATTAAGGCTCTTCCCCCTCACCGCCAGCATCCAGAGTTTTACAAGAGCCTAGTTATGGAAGATTCAGCACAGCATCACCATGGAAAGCCAGCAGTCAGCTTTGGTTACTTTGTGCCTGCCCATAACCTGCATTAGTCAAATCCCTATATTAATAACTGTTGAAGCTATAATAAGAAGTAGCCAGCATGACACTTGGCTGCTTCCATGTTGCAAAAAAAAAAAAAACATACATAATAAATAGTGTGTTAAGTTGACCAGACTTAGCACTAGTACATATATATCTGCATTGGTTCTTTATCATTCTCTTTGTCTTGAATGTTGGACTTCTGGTTTGCTTTGCTTCATCAGTACGTAATAGAGTTTATTATTTCTACAATATATGTGACTTTCCCATGTTCCCTTTGGTCTATAGCTTGTACCTACCAATTACGTGCCTTTCGTTTTTTGCCGTTCCCTACAACTTGATTTTTTAATAAGTTGGTCCACTTTTCTCATACATGACCTGCACCCAGCTAGCTGACATACTTTCATTATTTGTATGCAAACCTTTTATCGATCCTCAACAATGTTATTTCCGGTATAGCCATTCAAATGGATGTTTGTAGTGTGAACCCTTTTGTATACATGCCTCTTGAGTACAACGAATGTATATATGCCAAAGCACCAGAACAAAAAGCCAAGTGTAAAATGGAAATTAAGCTCTTGAGAGAGAGAGAGAGAGAGAGAGAGAGAGAGAGAGAGAGAGAGAGAGAGAGAGAGAGAAATTAATTTCGTCAAAACAAATGGTAAATATATTGCAATAACAGTATGCAGGGGGTTAGGCTCCCCACCTATAGTAAAAATGCAATTCCTGTACAAGGAAATGGTTAGCAGGAACAAATATGCTAATCTTCACACTAACAAAAAAACAAAGGGTTTACTCAACCCTTCAAACGATCCTCCAAGAAATTCACTTGTGCTGTCGTCCACGCAATAGCACAAATAAAACTAGAAGAGTAAGAGTTTGCGCTTTTGCAACCACGTCCCGCTTTGAACATTTACCCCTTTGACTGTGCTTGTCATGTTACTTTTGATGTATAAATATTAAAAGGGATGCAATGGTTTAGTTAAAGAAACTGTACTTATCAAAATTAAAAATGATCCTTAGTGAAATAAAATGGCATACAAGCCTGCCTGTTTCATGCAAATATATATGCTCAATTCAAGTGGTTAATTATGAAATATTTAAGCATGGTCGTTATTTTGTTATTCCTTAAAAAGGTAAGCAATTTTTTTTTGAAACATTCATATAGAAATGCCGATTAAAGAGTTAGGAGTTTGAAGGAACTGCTGCAGTATGTAGTCGAGGTTCTCACTACAAGTAAAAATACATTTGATTATGCGGGTAAAATCAAACAATGATGTGTTAATGTATGCTTGAAATTTGATCAATTAAAAATGTCAAAGCAAAAATGCCATGATTTCTCTTATATAATAGTTGTATGTGTACCTTGTTTTTGGTATTATATATAGTTGTCTGGACACCTTACTGTTGTTAACATTATCTGCATTTTTTACTGTATATATATATGCTGACCGTAGCACCCTTGTTTTTTAATATTCCTTGAATTAAAATGTCAGAAAGATTTTATATCTCTAATGAAATTCACTGACACGTTATTTTTTTTCAGACACAAGATGAAAACCTTCCCTACTTTAAAACACTTCAAATGCAAGTTTTTGATTTTGATTGGCGTAAATCAAACTCCCTTAACACAAATCCGTCGTCATATATATATACATACATACATACAAAATAATGCGGACAATTCTCAGGAGATAAGAATTTCAATACTGTTATTGTAATAATCATAAATCTCCAATATGTCACTTGTCATAATAACATATGAATTGTTTCAAGAACATGGCACACCACTTAATTACTATGTCGCTGTGAGAAGATGGTACCACATGAACTCATCTATATATATATATATATATATATATATATATATATATATATATATATATATATATATATATGTATGTATTTATATATAGCCATGAACAATGTATCAACCATAATATATTATAGTTTCACTTACGCAAGAATTTGAACATCCAATAAATCTCAATCTTGCATACCATTGTCATCGTAAGTGTTATAAATACCATTCAATCAATTATCAGCCTAAACGTCATACATTTAGTCGCACTTAAGCAATTCAAACATTACACCTATGAAATCTATCGACAGCATGCCTTCCCATCAACTAGTACGCGAACCTAGGATGCCATGCATTAGTTCGCTTTTTAAGGGGAGTCAAAACAAGCCAATTCAAACTCTCCATTTTCTCAAAATACAAATATAAATGTAATTTGAATTTTCAAATCGCAAGTATATCAATATGCCCTCAAAATTCTAGTTGAAATATGACAGCTAATTTGGTACCACCACAAGCATACCACAATATTGCAGTTTTAAAAAATCTAAAATCTATGTTCTCTTTAATTTGGAAGTTAACTTTTTGCCTTCTCTCATAAATCCTACAGAACGGGTCCACAAATACAGTATCAAATCTAAAATGGTGAGCGAAAAAAAACTGGTGTAATGAGAGAAACAGCAATTGGCTTAGTGTGTTAGTGTTAAGCAAGGAGGTGCTGAAATCGGAAGTGGAATGTAATTGTCTGAAAATGCCAGTATCCACAATCGATGTCTAGAGAAAAAGGAAAATGCAATTTTCATATTACAAGCATATAGCAAGACATTTACTTGTCATGGAAATAAATTTATATACATGCGTTAGCCATATATTGTTAGCTCATATGTTGACAATTTCAGTATGATGACATATTTGCAAATGATTGACACGAAAAATATGTTGCAGATATACAAATGGTTTGGCTTTTGCCCTTTGAATGTTATACCTAAGATTTGTATCCGTCGCAGTAAAATTGCCTCTCTTTTGCGCTGTAGTTTGAAGGAAATAGTGAGAATCAATTTTTAAACGTCGTTAATGACAAACGATAATTTCTCATTCATAGGTGGAGCAAGTGTGCGTCGTCTAACAATCTTGAATTTGATTTTTGAATGAGTTTCTAATTTGGTGCGTCTGCCCTTGATTCTCGTTATCATGACCAGCAGTGGTAGATCGGTTGCCATTGTTATCTCTAACAGCATTACCGCCAACCATATTATTGTCATCGATATTACTACTATGAACATTACCACCAGCAAGTTTTTTGCTCCCACCATTATAGTTAAAACCACCACCTTCCAATCGAGGCTTCAGATCCGTTCGAAGCCTAAGCTTGTGAGCTAGAGTTGAGACGTGCCTGAGGAAATGGCTAGTAAACAAATCAGCAAACTGATCTAAGGAACTCAAGTACATATTTTGAGTAACCAATGAACGTCTTTAACATTTTTATAAACGTTTCCTTTGGACATCGGTGAACACTATCACCGACATTTCTGCTACACGGCTGCACGCCTCGATGTATTACTGTTCATTGACACGTGCAGAACACAATTGAATAAACTATTATTGACATCAGCCAGATGTCAGTAATAGTATTAGAGACGAGTTTACTAACGTTGGTGATAATTATCACCGATGTTTGCTGAACGTTGGTAAGGATTATTACTGACATTCGACCAGATATCAATCAAAAGTCTACCGACGTTTGCCTTAACATCAGTAAATCGTTAGCCGACGTTCACAGAAACGTTGGTAATAATCTTTACCGATGCACTAGCATGCGTCAATAAAGACTTGTAAGTTTTTTTTTGCCAATTGACAATTGAAATAAGTTCAGAAAATCAGAAATACATATGCAAATAGAAACTTGCTTACAATAAAGTCATTTAAGCAGTTACATGTCCATAATTAAACAAAATTCGAACCTGTATTACACCAAAACTCAATAACTAAAGTTCGAAGTTACAACGACATATTAAAGGAAGTTATGTTATGTACATGTCCACGGTGCTGTAACTTAAAACGAAGAACAAAATTTTTTCCTCCAAATGTAATCACTAAGGAGGGAATCATGTAAAGTTTGGTGATGCTGGCATGCCTATAATGAACATTAAGAAAATAAGTTAGAAGGACCAAGAATATAGTTTAACAAATAGAACCCATAACTGAAAGTTAAACTTTACATAACTGGAATTGTTTAGCTATTGTACCATAAACTGAGTAACCTTCTCTTGAAAGTCATGAAATTGGGAGTCAAATCATGTAGTAGCCATCATTACTTTCCAATATATCTTATGGCCCTTGAGGGAATGTTTGAAGTTGTTTTTTAAATTGATCATACAAAATATAATAATATATAGTATGAATTTAAATCAACAACTGCTAAGATAGAAGAATGTAATCATTCGATTGACACTTACAATGACACTATTGGTTTCTGGGTTTGAGTAGTTTGAGTTTTATCTAGCTCTAACAGCAATGAACAGCTTAACATGCGATGACCGTTCAACCCCTAAACTGTACATTGCAGCACAAGTTACAAGTTAATGTGTTTAGCCATAAAATACATTTACCTCCTTTTCCTTAAAACATGTGAAACTTGGGTACCCAAGTTTTAAAGTCATGCATGTTTTGAAATTTAAATAGATCACCAAACTAGACTTATGAACACAAAGAATTGAGCCTTGATGTCTGTTTATGCTAGATCATCAGATATCAATGCAAATCCATGTCTTAAATCTAATATGATACATGCAAAAACTAGGTCATGTAGACCTGGAGATCGATCACTATTGGAACTTGGCTGTAGGACATAGATCTAACAGGGAAATTTAAATTTGAATCCAAAAATTTAAATCGGTATTTGAGAGAGTTATAAGATTCTTGTTCTAAATTTGAAATTAGAAATGTCATATATAGCCAAAATATCAAAAAGCAAGGTCAGAAATCCAGTAGTTTTGATCTTGTATCCATGATTGGATCTCTTAAGATCCAAATTATAAAAGGATAGATCCAAGTCTAATGAATACCAGGTTTAAAAATTTTGTATTTGGGTCTGATCATGTGAATATTGATCTAAGATTTATTATCGAAAGCTTATGCTATAAAATCTGATCCAAAATACAAAATCAGAGATCCTAGATCCACAATCCAAAATCCAAAATATATGGTTTGTTAAGGTTTGAAATCAAAACTGATATCCAAAATCCATAATATGACACCTATAACCATTATGTGAAATCTGTTAAAAAATCCAAGCTTTGAAGTCCAAGATCTAAGATTTAAGATCCAAAGTCAGAGATCCAAGATCCATAATCCAAATTTTGGGATCCAAATCTAACTATGCTAAATTTGGGCTTAAGATTCAAGTTTAGATCAACATGAGTTTTATGATTTAAATCTTATATTTTGAATTGAGATCTAAGATCCAAATGTGCTAAGGGTAAGTTGGTCAAAATGGCCGAGTTCAGTTTTGTCTAATGCTGGATTTGAACCCACTTGGGTTCGACTGTAATAAGTGGGTTTGGTTTTAGTCAAACCATGTGATATCTGCTTCATTCATTCCATGTGAATGAGTTTGTAAAGAAGTTTGACTAGACCTAGGCCATGGATTGAGTTCATATGTAGTAGTCTCTAATACAGGTCTCGGATAAGTCCTAGAGAGTTGAATTAGGATTGGACTCCATGCCTACATGGCCTAAGGTTTTTTGAAATCATTTTAAAGAGATTGATTTTTGAAATATTTTTGGAAAATTATGATTTGAAATGATTTTTGACTGAGGACCAAGCTGAGTTCAAGTTTTCACATACTTGGACTGATAAACATAGGGTATGCTACTTGACCCAATCTGGTTTCAAAAAAGGGGTGCATGAGGATGCAAGGTGGTACTGTCTATATTAAAACATAGGTGCAAAACATGCTAAAAAAAGCACAAAAGGGAACTTTATTCTGTATGGATGACTTAAGTAAAACTACGTAAACCCAAAACATGAAATTAAAAGAAAGAGGCGAGAAAGAGAGAAGTATACTTGACCTATGCCTACCCTAAGACATTAAAATAAATCTAATCCAGAAAATAAACATGCTAAACTAAGCAAAAGATAAATTAGTCTGGACATTTAGAAGCATAAAAGAAAACTAAACAATCTAAAGGCAAAAAGAAAACTAAACTAGACATGATGAAAGCAAAAAATTAAACTAAAAATGCATAAAAAAAAAGAACTAAATTGCAAAGAAAAAAAGAGGAGGAAATATTAATTTACCAGAAACTGGCACCCTAGCTGAACCTAATCCCATGACCCCTATGTCGAGTTTGGCTGGGTTTAGGCTGAGTACTAATGCAACCCGAACCAAGACTTAAACCAATCTTCTTTTTAGCAATTTTATTGGACTTCTCAAGGGAAGCTCAAGTGTGTGAAGTGAGAGAGGGATGAACCCCTATATATAGGAGGGAGAGCCTCTCGCTTGAATCTACATGACTAAAATTTCTCTCCCTCTCTCTCCTCTCAAAACTCAAAACCATATGTTAAAACTACATTTTCAATCAAAATTTGATTGTCGTGATCTTGTCTAGACTTTGAATTCAATTCCATAAAAAGCAATGGGTGGACGATGCGTGAATATGAAGAGGAGAAAACACACTTTTAAACTTTATTTTGAAACTTGATGTAAATCAGAAAAATGTCCATTGAGACTACATATAGATGTTGATTTCAATTTCGTTTGTATCGAGCCCTCAACAAAGAATTATGCACATTTCAAGTGCTTACATGTGAATTAATATTAAGCGTGAAGTGAGAAAAACATTATACATTTTTGAGATGTAATGTGCATTAAACTCACATGTGGATCCTAGATCTAGGTTTGATCTTGAGACCCAATCTAAGTCCAGTTCCAAGAACAATTCTAGATGAAGAATCTAGGTATGGTTAGAATTGGATTGTGCTTTGATATCCAAGATCTGAATTGAGAATAATGAATCTGGATCTATAAAGATAAACCAGATCTGAGGCTTGCATATGAGATGCAAACATAAAAATAAGACTTGAATATGTGATTTGGATTAGAACTATGAAATGAAATCTGAACTATAATGAACACGTTTGAAAACTTATGTAGGCTAGTATGTTTTCTTGAGTGCATTGAAGCGAGAATTCTTAGGTTAAAGGCATGTTTCCTTAGAGGTGCCGTAGTGCAAAATCTTATACCAAAGTGGGTCTGCTTGTGTGTACTGAAGCACAAAATCTTACACTTAAACACAAGAAAAGTATGCATTTCTATGTTTACTTGGGGGTGCTGATGCTCAAAATCTTATGTCGATGCACGTTTACTTGGAGGAGCTGAAGTGTGAAATCTCTGCATACAAGAATTTCAAAACAATAATAAACTGGTAAGTTTACTTGGGTACATTGAAACACAAAAGCTTATGCCAATGCAATGTTTGCTTGTAGTTGTCTAGGTCTTTTGAAATTTCCCTATACTTTTTGCATAATATATGATTCATCCCACTTTGGATGTTTATAATGATTTCCTGTAATCCTTTGCTTAACTCAGGCCGCAACATGTTATACAGGTTGAGAAGGTGAATGATGTTGAAGTTGAAAACTTAAAACATCTTTGTGGACTTGTGGAGAACTGCATAGATAAGACGATACGGTTTGACCTTGATGAAGATCGAGTTATTGTTTTAAACTACATTAAAGCCAAACTTGCTGCCTCTCAGATTCTTAAAATTAAGCGCCATAGAATACCATCTGTAATGTCTAATGATCTACTTGACACACAAAAAAGCCAAGAGGAAATTCAAGCTTCATGCACAGGCTGAACTTGTAACATTCTCAGGTTCAGAATCCCTCTCTTTTGCTTTTGTTTGCATTTAAGTGCATGTGTATGTTTACATTTTGTGGATACTTGTTCCTTGATTACATGATAGTTCAAAACTAAAGCCTGCTTCCGGAGTGTAAAGATTTACTTCTCTCCTGGCACTCTGATAGGTAGTATTATTCTGTATGCGGGTGCCACTATAGATTTCTTGTGTTTTTTTTTCTCTTGATTGGGCTATAAGATTTGATTGTCCTGGAACGCTCACCCGTTTGCTTCTTCCCAGTGGTTGGCCCCGGCAAGGTAATGCAATTGGTGTTGGAGATTCTTTTGTGAAAGTCAAGAGTATGGGAAGCATGCAGAGAGCACTTTCTGGAATATTGCACTTGAAGCTGACCTCTTGCTCTCAACCCAGGGGAGTAGATTAGAGGCTAGTGGAATATGTTGATGTGAACTATAATTTATAGGTAACCTATTGTTATTGGAAAATTTTGTATCTCTTATGCCTACCAATTGTTTGCATATTCATTAAATTTTATGCCTATCCATTGCTCGGGCATGTGAGTACCCTGCTTTCATGGTGGCGAATATCTACATTCCACTTTATATTGGTTATACCTACCTCTATCTGAAATTATATGTTTCTTCGTATTTTTTAAGGAAATTTTTAAAACTGCACCCAAAGAATGGGCCACAATAAAAAACACAGTTTTTTTTTTGTGTATGTTAGATTTTTTAGGAAAATTTTATGAATTCATTCGGTTCCATGCCTCAGCCAGAATTGAGGTGATCGGGCTGGGTACCTGGTACCCTGCCTACTAGACTCAAGCCTGGGCCCGGCCAGAGAAATGGGTATGGGGCTATTTCAATTTGGCCTGATTTGGCCCAAAAGGTTTATATATATATATATATATATGATCATGTATATTTTATTATGATTAATTATATTTGTGTATTATTTTATATTAAAATATTAAAAAAAATATTTTTTAACCGGGCCGGGCTTGGGTCTCGGGTGTCGAGCTGGGCTCGGGCCGAGCCCAACTCATTATCGAGCCGGCCCAATGTCCAGGCCTAATGACAATTAGGTTTTCTCATTGCTTATATATGGATTGTAGAATGAATCAATGGTTAACCTCATATTATAATTTACAGACATGCTCATTGACAATAATCTTATGCATAAATTGCCACTTGAACTTTTAATCGTTAGAGAGTTTACACTGCTGCAACTTTAACACCCCCTCAAACGGAGCATAGAGATTGACAATGCTTAATTTGCACCTTAAATTTTGAAACTGATCCTTTGCCAAAGCATTTGTAAATGAGTCTGCAACATGTTCATGTGAAGCAATATATCTGGTTGAAACAGTGCCATCTTCAGCAAGTCATGAACCAAATGGCAATCCAATTCTGCATGTCTGGTAAGCTCATGTAGAATTGGATTTGATGCAATCTGAATAGCTGACCTGTTGTTGCATAGAAGTTGAACTAAAGATGAATTATCAACCTGAAAGTTAAGGTGAAGAATTTGTAGCCATAAAATCTCAGAGCATGTGTTTCCCATAGACCTGTATTCGGCTTCCGCTGATGTTTGTGAAGCAGTTGCTTGTTTCTCAGTCTTGTATGAGACCAAACTGCTGTTAATGTAAAATGAGACCAAACTGCTGTTAAAGTAAATATGAGACCAAACTGCTGTTCAAGTAAATATGAGAGCCAACTGATCTCCTTGTGTTACTGCTGTTCAAGTAAATATTAGATCCAATTGATCTCCTTCAGTTACTGCTGTTCAAGTAAATATGAGATCCAACTGATCTCCTTGAGTTTTACATGCTACAAAATCAACGTTACAATATGACCTAAGTTTTAAATTGCTACCTCCAGGAAAAAAGAGTTCTTGACCTGGTTCCATCTCACTCTTAGAGCTGCTTTATAATGAATCATTCTTGGGTGCTTCATATGACGACTAAGAGCATGAACAACAAATGTAATTTCAGGCCCAGTTATGGTTAAGTATATAAGGCGCCCTATTATACAGTGATATTAAGTTGGATCATTTGACAGTTCTCCATCTGAGGTTGAAAGTGTTTGTTTATACTCCATTGGTGTGTCACATGGTTGTGCATGAATTAGACCTACCTCATCAAGAATGTCACATGTATATTTATGTTGTGACAAATAAATCTCTTTGGCTGATCTAGCAAGTTAAAGTCCCATAAAATGCCTAAGTTCCCCCAAATCATTCATAGGAAAATGCTTGCCAAAAATATCTTTTGAATTCTTCAATATTAAAAAGACTTTCCGACTACTATGAGATCATCTACATACACCAACACAGTCATATAAACCCCTTTTTGCATATAAGTAAATGGTGAGTAGCCACATTTGGATTGAACAAAGCCATAAGCAATGAGTGCAGTAGAAAATTTTGTGTACCAATTTCGATGGACCTACTTGAGGCCATAAAGAGACTTTTTTTATGGCTAGACATATCCTCTTGATCTCCAATTTCTCCCTTCCAACTGGGGCATCTTTTTCTTTCTCTCTTATTCTAATAAATGAGCAACAATGATGCGCACCAATTTCAAAGAAAATTAAAAAAAAAAAATTCAAAGAACTTCCACAAAAGGTAATTACATCTTTCAAATCTTAAAATTCTCACCCCTAAGAAAGATGGATTGTTAGAGCTTTAAAATGCAACGTTTTTGCATTATGTTTGATTCCTGGTGCAGGAAATAGTGCAACTAGCACCAAAGATAAAAATCTCATTGCATGTTGTAAACTGAAATGCATTAGTCTAAACTTTTTTGGTTAAACCACAGAGAAAAGATTGCGTCAACAAGTTCATTTTTAGATGTATCTCTCATGTTTTATTTAGAAGAAATGATGCATTTGGTTATTAATTTCTAACATCAGCGTATGTTTTCTTACAAATGGAAAACCATTGGCTCAGACTACGTAAAAACTTGATGATGAAAAGCTTAAACTTTTTAGTTAGCCAAATTCAGTTAAAGATGTAGTTTTATAGTTAAAGACGTAGTTTTAATTAGCGATAGGCAATTAAAAATGGCATCTATAGGTCAGATTGGGCTGAAAACATTTGTTATGATTTAATGCTGGGGCCTAACAAAAAGGAGTCAGAGATAAAGTGCATTTTCCTGTAGAGCAAATAAATATATCACGTCGTGTGATTAAAAAAATGCAAAATCTTGTGATTAATGAGTCATAAGTGTATTATGTTGATTTATCAATTCCTTCCATTAGCCTTACAAAGATCTTTGTCAAAGAAAGTAAGTGCAATATTGATTGAATTTTCCAGTTTTTCCAAGGAATCATGTACAAAAGTTGGAAAAGAAAATGATTTAAAGCATTTAGGATCAGATTATGCTGATATTATGCCATATGGAAAGGATTTTTCCTCCACCATCCTTTGATATCATGATCCACTTCCTATTCACTTAACTCATGAAGTAGTATTAAGTGGGTTTGTACAATACCATTGGATATATCCCATCGAAAGGTGTTTGACTATCAACTATATTTTTGCAGTTATTTGGATCTAATTTCAGACTTTGGGCCCAAAGCCCAATCTCAATTTAGACTAATTTTATAATTCAAATCAGGATCCAGTCCAAAAAACTCATATAGAAGCCTAAAGCAGATCCATTGATCCAAATCCAGATCCAAATCCCAGCTCCACATCCAAATCTAAATCCTAAAACATGAAACATAACAGAACTTTAGATCCACACCTTGATCTAAATCTCAATTATGGACTAATTTGATCCCAATTTGTGCCTTCAATCCAATTCAGATCTGATCCAGATCCAAGATCCAAACTTTAGATCCATATCCTTGTTTGGTTATAAATTCTTAACTTAGATCCAATTCCTTCGTTTTACCTGAATTCATGTGTTGTTTGAGGTTTAGATCCCAAATCTAAATGTTAGATCCAAATTTGAGATCTAAATTTAAATTTAAATATAATATTTTTATCCATTCTAAGCTCTTAATCCAAATCCAGATCCAAATCAGAGACCAAGTTCCATTTTTAGATTCGAATCCAAGTCACAGATCATTCGTAACCCAAGTATCGAGGCGTTACGATCATTTTTCAAATACCAATAAATTTTAATTCAAAATTCCCAATATACCATTGATTTTTGAAAATATAATTGAATATTCTAAAAAAACCTTGATTTGATCAAAATACAATTTAATTTTCTGGAAATACCCTTGTTTTTTAATAAATTTTTTCAAATACCCTTCGTGGGACCAATAACCAACTCGACAGGCTGACCAAGCATGACCAAGCACCGCCATGGTCCAGGCCTAGGAGGGCAGCATGCCCTTAGTGCGGTCAACCTATTTTTGGGTAGATTTAAATCTTTTAATGTTTTAAGTTATTTTTAAGCCAATAATGACTAATTAATGGCTAATTTTATTTTGAAAAAAAATCACAATCCCCTTGAGCTTCCTTCATCTATAAATACCTCTTCATTTCTCTCATTTACCTATCATGTTTTAAAAGCTTTAAACCTTCTCTCATCTTTTAGATTTCTTGTTCTTCTCATCCTTTTCCTCTTTTTCTTTTACATTTTTCTTGCTTGCCTCTCTTCATTATCAACTTCAAACATTCATTTCCAAAAAGAGACCTTGGAGGAGCTTATAAAGGACTCTTGAAAAGCATGTGCAACCCGTTGGAGCCACTATCAAGGAATTCTCTTTGCCGAAAAGATCTAAAAGGCCACCTTTTACATTAAATTTTTTTTTAAAGGTATTTATAACTTTTCTTTCTACAATTTTGTTGCCCCTTTTTTTTTTTATTTTTTTATAACAAGCCGATGAAGGCCTTGAATCTCTCTAGAGCTTTGAATACTCTTTGAAGCTTTGGGAGCATGACCAAGACTAATGTTTAATTCATTTTCTATTTTGATTAGAATTTTTTCTCTCTTTTAACTTATCTTTTATCAGTTAACTCTTTTTTTCATTTCTTTTAACTTTTTTTTTTATCTCATTTAAACTTGCTTTCTCTCATTTTAACTTTTCTCTTTTTCATTTTAACTTCTTTTGCAGTCATTCTTTACTTTTTTTTTCATTTTAATATTTATTTCTCATTCTTAACTTTCTTCTTGCGTTTTAACTTATGTTTCTTTCATTTTAATTTCTCGTGTATATTTCTTTCTTTTTATTGCTCTTTTCATTTCTCTCTCCTTTTAATTTTTCCTCTTTCAAATCTCTCTCTGTCTCTCCTTATCAGTATTTCTCTCATATTTATTTTCATTTTTTTCTTTCCCTCTTTTAATTTCTATCTATCTATTTTCACTCTCTCGTTTGATTGTTTGTGGATATGCATTATAATGTGAGGATTTGGGGTTGATTATTTTTTTATTTTCATCATTTTGAAGTTGGGACATGTCTAACCCCAAGAACATCTAAACAAACTTGATGTACAAGTTAATTTGCATTGAGCATGTCATTTTCGATTTTTTAAATTGTAAATTATCTTTCACATTTTCCTAAACATTCATTTCTTTCTAGCCTTCCTTGGCCTACTTATATTTAAGTGACTCGGTAGATGAGATTTTACCTTTATTGATTTCTAACAAATGTTTCTTCTTCATTGTTCAATAGATATATGTTATGGTAAGAATAACTTATTTTATTCTTAAGCATATAGAATTGATGTAATCATCATTTTTGGAATTCCTGAATGCTCACACGCACGCGACTCTAAGAAATTTAGGTGAGACAAGATCAAACCATAATAAAGTGATAATTGAATTAAGGCAAAATCTTGAAATTTTCTTAAGATTCAAAAGAAACACTCTTACAAATTCTAATATTTTTTTTTGTTTCAAATATCAAATCTTGATTTTTTTAATATATTGTTTTGATTTTCAAATCTTTATAATATTACAAAATTCTTCGCTTTGGCCCTATAATGAACAAGAACAATGGTGGTCGTTCATTTATTTTGATATATTATCTTTCAAACAAAACTTGAAAGTTTGCTTTTGCAAAGCATGATAAGTTGAAGCTCTGATTTGCGAAACAAGTAATTTACAAGTGTGTTTCTAATCATATTTTCTTTTGAAAACTTCCATTTTCAAAAACTATCTTTCCAATATGAGTTATTTTCATTTGAGTTCTAGTGATAATATTTAAAGAACTCAAATGATCTTACAAGTATTTCTTTTAAACAATTTGGTTTTTATACTATTTATTTATTCCAACAATTCAATCACAAGTTCATAAAATTACTAATTCATTAACCCTTAAGACCATAGTTCTAGACATGATGGCACTACTTTTTAAATCAAACTATAGTTTAATTAAATTTGTCTTAATATTTAAAAATTTTATTTAGACTTGAGCATGCATGCATATGAGATTTAGGATAATATTTCATATATCAGAATGTGCAAAACAAAGCTTAGTTCTTCGTATGGTTACCTCTAATAAAGGCATTGGAAACGTCCAGACTTCATACCAATGGACGAGTTCCTTTCTCTTTCATTCCAAAATAAAATCACATTTTTATGAAGCACTTTAAAAACCAAACAATTTTGGGATGCAAACAGGCAATCGTGATTAATGCCTTGGACCGATTGAACCAAGCCCACTTTGAATTAGGCCGCGCAGCCCCATGCCCATCCCAAGCAAGAAGTAGACAAAGGGGATCATAGGAAAGACACATATATATATAGAATAATAAAATCTGTTACATAGTCATGAAGCAAAGGAGAAAGTCCAACAACATAAAGAACCAATGCAGTACATATGTGGTGCTAAGTCTGAACAACTTAACACATTATTTATTATATAAGTATAATTTTCAACATGCAAGCAATGCTGGCTACTTCTTATTGTAGGCTTACAGCTTCAGCCGCTATTAGTATAGGGATTTGACTAATGCAGGTTATGAGCAGGCACAAAGTAACCAAAGCTGAGGACTGGTGGCTTTCCATGGCGTGCTGCATCTTCCATAACTTGGCTCTTGTAAAACTCGGGATTGTGGCGGTGAGGGGGAAGAGCCTTAATGAGCAGCCTATAGCTGTAGTGCCCAGGGGCACGCTCTAATTTCTCTGCATCGATGACATGCAGAAAATAGAGGCGGGCATGGTTTTGCTTGTTGTGCATATCTACGGCAGATTTGCCCAATTCTTGAATGTGGTGATCCTTCTCGGCATGGGGAACATGAACCCAGCGGGGCTCTGGACGACGATGATCATGATTATCATGATGGCCATCCTGGTGAGCAGTGGCCAGCAAGGCCATTGCTGCAAAGCAAGTCATAGAGAGCAGGAGAAATGGAAGGAGACGACCCATGGCGATAGTGGACGGGTGATGTTGGGAGGGTTGTGGAGCTAGAGCTTGGAAGAAAGCTAGCTCTGGTTATGATGAAGTAGTAGTACCGATGGGTAAGGGTCCTTGGACAAAACTCCCATTTATAAGCGCGGCCAGGGAGGCACACAGGGATCATAGCTGGTCATGAATTTTCATTTACTTATCTGAAGGAGCCAAATTAAAGGAATTATTAGAAGGCATATAGTTCTACAACATGTATCCTTGGGCGACGCAGTCAATGGTAAACACTACGAAATGGCTTGCACGTCTATTCTCGCTCATCTCAAGATATCCCTAACCTTGAGGCTTTTGATTTTAAACGTTTATCTTCCTAAGCTTGAGACTTTTGATTTTAAAACTTATCCTCCTGTTAAGCAATACGACTAATCCGAACCTTTAGTGGGCATTGTTTCGTTTAGGTCTCAACATTAATTATTGTAGCATGCTCCATTTAGATTACATCGCAAATTGTTAACGTGATTCTTATTCTACTTCTCTTCCACTTTCTTTAACGTGCTTAGATTTGTGATGTTCACGTTGTATCCCTTTGAAAGGAGCGTCCTGTTTTCCGATGCTACCCTGGTGGGAGGAATGACAGTCCTTTTACCTGTACGCGCCACCAATTGCCATGGCGAACACGGAATTCAATGACCTATACATTCATTCCTGATTATAAGTGGACTTTCATGCATTATTGCCGTTTATAACAGAACCCATATATGAAGAGGCAAAGCAGGTCCACTTATTGACCAAATTAATTGCCCTCAGTAGAGAGTTTAAAGCCAATGAACTGAATAAGCGGCATCAATATTTTACATTATATGCGGCGGAGTACAGGCACAGTTCCTTTCTTCTAAAACGCAATGCTTCCACCAGCAGTGCTGCTTCGGAAAACAGGACGCCAGTAAGAAAAGAAGACAAGAAAGGACGTGGATGTCACAAATTTGAAGCATGTTAAACAATGTAGAGGAAAAAAATATAACATAATAATCAGTGCACGTTGCGCGATGTCATCAAAATGGAACAAGACAAAAATATTATTGAGTTTATTGGGAATTCAAGGAGCCTGAACATTTAAACTCAAATGTCTGACGAGTAATATATAAATATATCTCTCTCTGAGTGGTCCAGAGATCGAGAACCAACATGCAGAACATGTCTCAGTATATACCATTGACTGCGTCGCCTCTAGCGTACATGACCCAAACTATGTCTTCATCTTCAATTTTTTTTCCCCCTTCACTTAATTTGGGTCAATTCCTTCATAGAAACATACAAGATCACCAGCCAGGCGAGCGCGTTGTTGTTGGCCTATAAATAGCCAAGGACTTACAAATCAATACCCTACTACTTCTTCGTAGCCAAAGCAAGATTTCTTCCTCTCCACAAGCTTGGTTAATAACTTATTGCGATCTCCGTGAAAGCTGCCACCAATATCCCCGTCCACTATCACCATGGGTCGTCTTCTTCCATTG
>NC_045140.1:7797786-7839021 GCF_008831285.2 Nymphaea colorata
AATAAAACATGAGAGATACATCTAAAAATTAACTTGTTGACGCAATCTTTCTCTGTGGTTTAACCAAAAAAGTTTAGACTAATGCATTTCAGTTTACAACATGCAATGAGATTTTTATCTTTTGGTGTAGTTGCACTATTTCCTGCACCAGGAATCAAGGGCAAAGGCCAAACCATCTGTATATCTGCAACATATTTTTCATGTCAATCATTAGCAATATGTCATCATACTGAAATCGTCAACATATGAGCTAAATATATGGCTAACGCATGTATATAAATTTATTTCCATTACAAGTAATGTCTTGCTATATGCTTGTAATATGAAATTGCATTTTCTTTATCTCCAGACATCGATTGTGGATACTGGCATTTTCAGACAATTACATTCCATTTCCGATTTCAGCACCTCCTTGCTTAGCACTAGACACTAAGCATTGCTGTTTCTCTCATTACACCAGTTTTTTTTCGCTCACCATCTTAGATTTGATACTGTATTTGTGGACCCGTTCTGTAGGATTATGAGAGAAGGCAAAAGTTAACTTCCAAATTAAAGAGAATAGATTTTAGATTTTTTAAACTGCAATATTGTGGTATGCTTTTGGTGGTACAATTAGCTGTCATATTTCAACTAGAATTTTGAGGGCATATTGATATACTTGCGATTTGAAATTCAAATTACATTTATATTTGTATTTTGAGAAAATGGAGAGTTTGAATTCGCTTGTTTTGACTCCCCTTAGAAGCGACTATGGATGGCATCCTAGGTTCGCGTACTAGTTGATGGGAAGGCATGCTGTCGATAGATTTCATAGGTGTAATGTTTGAATTGCTTAAGTGCGACTAAATGTATGACGTTTAGGCTGATAATTGATTGAATGGTATTTATAACACTTACGATGACAATGGGATGCAAAATTGAGATTTATAGGATGTTAAAATTCTTGCGTAAGTGAAACTATAATATATTATGGTTGATACATTGTTCATGGCTATATATAATACATACATATATATTATATATTATATATATATATATATATATATATATATATATATATATATATATATGAGTTCATGTGGTACCATCTTCTCACGGCGACATAGTAATTAAGTGGTGTGCCATGTTCTTGAAACAATTCATATGTTATTATGACAAGTGACATATTGGAGATTTATGATTATTACAATAACAGTATTGGAATTCTTATCTCCTGAGAATTGTCCGCATTATTTTGTATGTATGTATGTATATATATATGACGACGGATTTGTGTTAAGGGAGTTTGATTTACGCCATCAAAATCAAAACTTGCATTTGAAGTGTTTTAAAGTAGGGAAGGTTTTCATCTTGTGTCTGAAAAAAATAACGTGTCAGTGAATTTCATTAGAGATATAAAATCTTTCCGACATTTTAATTCAAGGAATATTAAAAAACAAGGGTGCTACGGTCAGCATATATATATACAGTAAAAATGCAGATAATGTTAACAACAGTAAGGTGTCCAGACAACTATATATAATACCAAAACAACGTACACATACAACTATTATATAAGAGAAATCAGTTATTCACTTTTCCAGCCATGGCATTTTTGCTTTGACATTTTTAATTGATCAAATTTCAAGCATACATTAACACATCATTGTTTGATTTGACCCGCATAATCAGATGTATTTTTACTTGTAGTGAGAACCTCGACTACATACTGCAGCAGTTCCTTCAAACTCCTAACTCTTTAATCGGCATTTCTATATGAATATTTCAAAAAAAATTGCTTACCTTTTTAAGGAATAACAAAATAATGATCATGCATAAATATTTCATAATTAACCACTTGAATTGAGCATATATGTTTGCATGAAACAGGCAGGCTTGTATGCCATTTTATTTCACTGAGGATCATTTTAATTTTGAAAAGTACAGTTTCTTTAGCTAAACCATTGCATCCCTTTTAATATTTATACATCAAAAGTAACATGACTAGCACAGTCAAGGAGGTAAATGTTCCAAGCGGGAAATGGTTGCAAAAGCGCAAACTCTTACTCTTCTAGTTTTATTTGTGCTATTGCGTGGACGACAGCACAAGTGAATTTCCTGGAGGATCGTTGGAGGGTAGAGTCAACCCTTTGTTTTTTTGTTAGTGTGAAGATTAGCATATTTGTTCCTGCCTAACCCCCTGCATGCTGTTATTGCAATATATTCACCATTGGTTTTGACGAAATTAATCTCTCTCTCTCTCTCTCTCTCTCTCTCTCTCTCTCTCTCTCTCTCTCTGGAGCTTAATTTCCATTTTACACTTGCCTTTTTGTTCTGGTGCTTTGGCATATATACATTCGTTGTACTCAAGAGGCATGTATACAAAAGGGTTCACACTACAAACATCCATTTGAATGGCTATACCGGAAATAACATTGTTGAGGATCGATAAAAGGTTTGCAAACAAATAATGAAAGTATGTCAGCTAGCTGGGTGCAGGTCATGTATGAGAAAAGTGGACCAACTTCTTAAAAAATCAAGTTGTAGGGAACGGCAAAAAACGAAAGGCACGTAATTGGTAGGTACAAACTATAGACCAAAGGGAACATGGGAAAGTCACAGTAGAAATAATAAACTCTATTACGTACTGATGAAGCAAAGCAAACCAGAAGTCCAACATTCAAGACAAAGAGAATGATAAAGAACCAATGCAGATATATATGTAGTAGTGCTAAGTCTGGTCAACTTAACACACTATTTATTATGTATGTATTTTTTTTTTTCAACATGGAAGCAGCCAAGTGTCATGCTGGCTACTTCTTATTATAGCTTCAACAGTTATTAATATAGGGATTTGACTAATGCAGGTTATGGGCAGGCACAAAGTAACCAAAGCTGACTGCTGGCTTTCCATGGTGATGGTGTGCTGAATCTTCCATAACTAGGCTCTTGTAAAACTCTGGATGGTGGCGGTGAGGGGGAAGAGCCTTAATGAGCAGCTTATAGCTGTCGTGCCCAGGGGCACGCTCTAATTTCTCTGCAGCGATGACATGCAGAAAATTGAGGCGGGCATTGTTTTTCTTGTTGTTCATATCTACGGCTGATTTGCCCAATTCTTGAATGTGGTGATCCTTCTCGGCATGGGGAACTTGAACCCAGCGGGGCTCTGGACGATGAGGATCGTGATTATCATGATGATCATCATGGTGGGCAGTGGCCACAAAGGAGATTGCTGCAAAGAAAGTCGTAGAGAGCAGGAGCAATGGAAGAAGACGACCCATGGTGATAGTGGACGGGGATATTGGTGGCAGCTTTCACGGAGATCGCAATAAGTTATTAACCAAGCTTGTGGAGAGGAAGAAATCTTGCTTTGGCTACGAAGAAGTAGTAGGTGTATTGATTTGTAAAGTCCTTGGCTATTTATAGGCCAACAACAACGCGCTCGCCTGGCTGGTGAATCTTGTATGTTTCTATGAAGGAATTGACCCAAATTAAGTGAAGGGGGAAAAAAAATTGAAGATGAAGACATAGTTTGGGTCATGTACGCTAGAGGCGACGCAGTCAATGGTATATACTGAGACATGTTCTGCATGTTGGTTCTCGATCTCTGGACCACTCAAGAGAGAGATATATTTATATATTACTCGTCAGACATTTGAGTTTAAATGTTCAGGCTCCTTGAATTCCCAAATAAACTCAATAATATTTTTTGTCTTGTTCCATTTTGATGACATCGCGCAACGTGCACTGATTATTATGTTATATTTTTTTCCTCTACATTGTTTAACATGCTTCAAATTTGTGACATCCACGTCCTTTTCTTGTCTTCTTTTCTTACTGGCGTCCTGTTTTCCGAAGCAGCACTGCTGGTGGAAGCATTGCGTTTTAGAAGAAAGGAACTGTGCCTGTACTCCGCCGCATATAATGTAAAATATTGATGCCCGCTTATTCAGTTCATTGGCCTTTAAAACTCTCTACTGAGGGCAATTAATTTGGTCAATAAGTGGACCTGCTTTGCCTCTTCATATATTGGGTTCTGTTATAAACGGCAATAATGCATGAAAGTCCACTTATAATCAGGAATGAATGTATAGGTCATTGAATTCCGTGTTCGGCCATGGCAATTGGTGGCGCGTACAGGTAAAAGGACTGTCATTCCTCCCCACCAGGGTAGCATCGGAAAACAGGACGCTCCTTTCAAAGGGATACAACGTGAACATCACAAATCTAAGCACGTTAAAGAAAGTGGAAGAGAAGTAGAATAAGAATCACGTTAACAATTTGCGATGTAATCTAAATGGAGCATGCTACAATAATTAATGTTGAGACCTAAACGAAACAATGCCCACTAAAGGTTCGGATTAGTCGTATTGCTTAACAGGAGGATAAGTTTTAAAATCAAAAGTCTCAAGCTTAGGAAGATAAACGTTTAAAATCAAAAGCCTCAAGGTTAGGGATATCTTGAGATGAGCGAGAATAGACGTGCAAGCCATTTCGTAGTGTTTACCATTGACTGCGTCGCCCCAAGGATACATGTTGTAGAACTATATGCCTTCTAATAATTCCTTTAATTTGGCTCCTTCAGATAAGTAAATGAAAATTCATGACCAGCTATGATCCCTGTGTGCCTCCCTGGCCGCGCTTATAAATGGGAGTTTTGTCCAAGGACCCTTACCCATCGGTACTACTACTTCATCATAACCAGAGCTAGCTTTCTTCCAAGCTCTAGCTCCACAACCCTCCCAACATCACCCGTCCACTATCGCCATGGGTCGTCTCCTTCCATTTCTCCTGCTCTCTATGACTTGCTTTGCAGCAATGGCCTTGCTGGCCACTGCTCACCAGGATGGCCATCATGATAATCATGATCATCGTCGTCCAGAGCCCCGCTGGGTTCATGTTCCCCATGCCGAGAAGGATCACCACATTCAAGAATTGGGCAAATCTGCCGTAGATATGCACAACAAGCAAAACCATGCCCGCCTCTATTTTCTGCATGTCATCGATGCAGAGAAATTAGAGCGTGCCCCTGGGCACTACAGCTATAGGCTGCTCATTAAGGCTCTTCCCCTCACCGCCACAATCCCGAGTTTTACAAGAGCCAAGTTATGGAAGATGCAGCACGCCATGGAAAGCCACCAGTCCTCAGCTTTGGTTACTTTGTGCCTGCTCATAACCTGCATTAGTCAAATCCCTATACTAATAGCGGCTGAAGCTGTAAGCCTACAATAAGAAGTAGCCAGCATTGCTTGCATGTTGAAAATTATACTTATATAATAAATAATGTGTTAAGTTGTTCAGACTTAGCACCACATATGTACTGCATTGGTTCTTTTATGTTGTTGGACTTTCTCCTTTGCTTCATGACTATGTAACAGATTTTATTATTCTATATATATATGTGTCTTTCCTATGATCCCCTTTGTCTACTTCTTGCTTGGGATGGGCATGGGGCTGCGCGGCCTAATTCAAAGTGGGCTTGGTTCAATCGGTCCAAGGCATTAATCACGATTGCCTGTTTGCATCCCAAAATTGTTTTGGTTTTTAAAGTGCTTCATAAAAATGTGATTTTATTTTGGAATGAAAGAGAAAGGAACTCGTCCATTGGTATGAAGTCTGGACGTTTCCAATGCCTTTATTAGAGGTAACCATACGAAGAACTAAGCTTTGTTTTGCACATTCTGATATATGAAATATTATCCTAAATCTCATATGCATGCATGCTCAAGTCTAAATAAAATTTTTAAATATTAAGACAAATTTAATTAAACTATAGTTTGATTTAAAAAGTAGTGCCATCATGTCTAGAACTATGGTCTTAAGGGTTAATGAATTAGTAATTTTATGAACTTGTGATTGAATTGTTGGAATAAATAAATAGTATAAAAACCAAATTGTTTAAAAGAAATACTTGTAAGATCATTTGAGTTCTTTAAATATTATCACTAGAACTCAAATGAAAATAACTCATATTGGAAAGATAGTTTTTGAAAATGGAAGTTTTCAAAAGAAAATATGATTAGAAACACACTTGTAAATTACTTGTTTCGCAAATCAGAGCTTCAACTTATCATGCTTTGCAAAAGCAAACTTTCAAGTTTTGTTTGAAAGATAATATATCAAAATAAATGAACGACCACCATTGTTCTTGTTCATTATAGGGCCAAAGCGAAGAATTTTGTAATATTATAAAGATTTGAAAATCAAAACAATATATTAAAAAAATCAAGATTTGATATTTGAAACAAAAAAAAATATTAGAATTTGTAAGAGTGTTTCTTTTGAATCTTAAGAAAATTTCAAGATTTTGCCTTAATTCAATTATCACTTTATTATGGTTTGATCTTGTCTCACCTAAATTTCTTAGAGTCGCGTGCGTGTGAGCATTCAGGAATTCCAAAAATGATGATTACATCAATTCTATATGCTTAAGAATAAAATAAGTTATTCTTACCATAACATATATCTATTGAACAATGAAGAAGAAACATTTGTTAGAAATCAATAAAGGTAAAATCTCATCTACCGAGTCACTTAAATATAAGTAGGCCAAGGGAAGGCTAGAAAGAAATGAATGTTTAGGAAAATGTGAAAGATAATTTACAATTTAAAAAATCGAAAATGACATGCTCAATGCAAATTAACTTGTACATCAAGTTTGTTTAGATGTTCTTGGGGTTAGACATGTCCCAACTTCAAAATGATGAAAATAAAAAAATAATCAACCCCAAATCCTCACATTATAATGCATATCCACAAACAATCAAACGAGAGAGTGAAAATACATAGATAGAAATTAAAAGAGGAAAAGAAAAAAATGAAAATAAATATGAGAGAAATACTGATAAGGAGAGACAGAGAGAGAGAGAGATTTGAAAGAGGAAAAATTAAAAGGAGAGAGAAATGAAAAGAGCAATAAAAAGAAAGAAATATACACGAGAAATTAAAATGAAAGAAACATAAGTTAAAACGCAAGAAGAAAGTTAAGAATGAGAAATAAATATTAAAATGAAAAAAAAGTAAAGAATGACTGCAAAAGAAGTTAAAATGAAAAATAGAAAAGTTAAAATGAGAGAAAGTAAGTTTAAATGAGATAAAAAAAAAGTTAAAAGAAATGAAAAAAGAGTTAACTGATAAAAGATAAGTTAAAAGAGAGAAAAAATTCTAATCAAAATAGAAAATGAATTAAACATTAGTCTTGGTCATGCTCCCAAAGCTTCAAAGAGTATTCAAAGCTCTAGAGAGATTCAAGGCCTTCATCGGCTTGTTATAAAAATATAAAAAAAAAAGTGCAACAAAATTGTAGAAAGAAAAGTTATAAATACCTTTAAAAAAAAGTTTAATGTAAAAGGTGGCTTTTTAGATCTTTTCGGCAAAGAGAATTCCTTGATAGTGGCTCCAACAGGTTGCGCATGCTTTTCAAGAGTCCTTCATAAGCTCCTCCAAGGTCTTTTTTTGAAAATGAATGTTTGAAGTTGATAATGAAGAGACGCAAGCAAGAAAAATGTAAAAGAAAAAGAGGAAAAGGATGAGAAGAACAAGAAATCTAAAAGATGAGAGAAGGTTTAATGCTTTTAAAACATGATAGGTAAATGAGGGAAATGAAGAGATATTTATAGATGAAGGAAGCTGAAGGGGGTTGTGATTTTTTTTAAAATAAAATTAGTCATTAATTAGTCATTATTGGCTTAAAAATAACTTAAAACATTAAAAGAGTTAAATCTGCCCAAAAATAGGTTGACCGCACTAAGGGCATGCTGCCCTCCTAGGCCTAGGCCATGGCAAGCCTAAACAGGCCATTTTGCCTAGCCACATGCCTATTCTGGCTTGTTTTGAGCGGCCGCAAGCTGGGCCTGGTCAGCTAAAGGTCTACCCTCGCCGAGCCAAGAGGGCCCAAACTGGTATTGGCCAGCCAAGGGTGCGCCAAGCTGGCCAGGGCCTTGCCTAACTGGGCCAGGTGTGTTAGGGTGGTGCTTGGCGGGCTAGGCTGGCTGAGGCCGTGGTTGGCCTGCCATAGCCTGCCAGGCCAGCTTGGGCTTGGATTGGCTAGTCAGGCCAGGCAGTGGTTGAGGTTGGCCAGGCCATGGGGGTGCTTGGTCAGCCTGCCCAGTCAGTTGTTGGTCCTACAAAGGGTATTTGAAAAAATTTATTAAAAAAGAAGGGTATTTCCAGAAAATTAAATTGTATTTTGATAAAATCAAGGGTTTTTTAGAATATTAAATTATATTTTCAAAAATCAATGGTATATTGGGAATTTTGAATTAAAATTTATTGGTATTTAAGAAATGATCGTAACGCCTCGATACTTGGGTTACGAATGATCTGTGACTTGGATTCGAATCTAAAAATGGACCTTGGTCTCTGATTTGGATCTGGATTTGGATTAAGAGCTTAGAATGGATAAAAATATTATATTTAGATTTAAATTTAGATCTCAAATTTGGATCTAACATTTAGATTTGGATCTAAACCTCAAACAACACATGAATTCAGGTAAAAAGAAGGAATTGGATCTATGTTAAGAATTTATAACCAAACAAGGATATGGATATAAATTTTGGATATTGGAGCTGGATCAGATCTGAATTGGATTGAAGGCACAAATTGGGATCAAATTAGTCCATAATTGAGATTTAGATCAAGGTGTGGATCTAAAGTTCTGTTATGTTTCATGTTTTAGAATATAGATTTGGATGTGGAGCCGGGATTTGGATCTGGATTTGGATCAATGGATCTGCTTTAGGCTTCTATATGAGTTTTTGGACTGGATCCTGATTTGAATTATAAAATTAGTCTAAATTGAGATTGGGCTTTGGGCCCAAAGTCTGAAATTAGATCCAAATAAATGCCAAATATAGTTGATAGTCAAACACCTTTCGATGGGATATATCCAATGGTATTGTACAAACCCACTTAATACAACTTCATGAGTTAAGTGAATAGGAAGTGGATCATGATATCAAAGGATGGTGGAGGAAATATCTTTTCCATATGGCATAATATCAGCATAATCTGATCCTAAATGCTTTAAATCATTTTCTTTTCCAACTTTTGTACATGATTCCTTGGAAAAACTGGAAAATTCAATCAATATTGCACTTACTTTCTTTGATAAAGATCTTTGTAAGGCTAATGGAAGGAATTGATAAATCAACATAATACACTTATGACTCATTAATCTCAAGATTTTGCATTTTTTTAATGCACGAGTCGTGATATATTTATTTGCTCTACAGGAAAATGCACTTTATCTCTGACTCCTTTTGGTTAGGCCCCAGCATTAAATCATAACAAATGTTTTCAGCCCAATCTGACCCTATAGATGCCATTTTTAATTGTCTGTCGCTAATTAAAACTACGTCTTTAACTATAAAACTACGTCTTTAACTAAATTTGGCTAACGAAAAAGTTTAAGCTTTTCATCATCAAGTTTTTACGTAGTCTGAGCCAATGGTTTTCCATTTGTAAGAAAACATACGCTGATGTTAGAAATTAATAACCAAATGCATCATTTCTTCTAAATAAAACATGAGAGATACGTCTAAAAATGAACTTGTTGACGCAATCTTTTCTCTGTGGTTTAACCAAAAAAGTTTTGACTAATGCATTTCAGTTTACAACATGCAATGAGATTTTTATCTTTGGTGCTAGTTGCACTATTTCCTGCACCAGGAATCAAACATAATGCGAAAACATTGCATTTTAAAGCTCTAACAATCCATCTTTCTTAGGGGTGAGAATTTTAAGATTTGAAAGATGTAATTACCTTTTGTGGAAGATCTTTGAATTTTTTTGTTAATTTTCTTTAAAATTGTAGGGCATCATTGTTGCTCATTTATTAGAATAAGAGAGAAAGAAAAAGATGCCCCAGTTGGAAGGGAGAAATTGGAGATCACGAGGATATGTCTAGCCATAAAAAAAGAATCTTTATTGAAGATTGACAAAAGTATATCAAGTATGAAACTTTTTTGGATGAACGGTATTTATATGATCAGGTAATTCTACACCATCACCATCAATGACAAGATTATCAAGAAAAACCGATCGGTTTGTATTATTGAGGAACTTCTATTCCAGTGTGGTCATTCAAGAACCACTGATTGCAACTTTGTCAAGCAAAAAGATCTTCATACAAGTACCCCTTGTCAAATTTCTTGTCGTTCTCAAAATTTTCAACCCATCACAAAAATCGAGTATCTCCAAAATTTCTAAACCCGCTTCCTATAGTGAAGCTGCTCATCCATCTAATTGGGTCAAGGCAATGCAACAAGAAAGTGAGGCATTGAAAGCAAAAGACAACTGAACCTTGGTTTCACCTCCGAAGAACATTAAACCCATTGGATGCAAATGGGTTTGTTGCATCAAATATAGGCTGATGGTCAAACTGAGAGGTTCAAAGCAAGATTGATGGAAAAATAGTTTGCACAAATAGATGGAATGGATTTTCATGAGATGTTTGCTCCAGTTGCAAAACTGATCATAGTCTGTTGTTTCTTAGCAGTGGCAGCCAAACGCAGTGGATCCTATATCAAAGGGATGTGTATAATGTCTTTTCAAATTACAATTTAGAGGGGGATATCTACATGTTGTCACCACTAGGATATTGCAGCAATGAAGAATCTTGTTTGCAAGCTCAAGAAGTCTCTTTATGGCCTCAAGTAGGTCCATCGAAACTGGTACACAAAATTTTCTACTGCACTCATTGCTTATGGCTTTGTTCAATCCAAATGTGGTTACTCACCATTTACTTATATGCAAAAGGGGGTTTATATGACTGTGTTGGTGTGTGTAGATGATCTCATAGTAGTCGGAAATAGTCTTTTTAATATTGAAGAATTCAAAAGATATTTTTGGCAAGCATTTTCCTATGAAAGATTTGGGGGAACTTAGGCATTTTATGGGACTTTAACTTGCTAGATCAGCCAAAGAGATTTATTTGTCACAACATAAATATACATGTGACATTCTTGATGAGGTAGGTCTAATTCATGCACAACCATGTGACACACCAATGGAGTATAAACAAACACTTTCAGCCTCAGATGGAGAACTGTCAAGTGATCCAACTTAATATCACTGTGTAATAGGGCGACTTATATACTTAACCATAACTGGGCCCGAAGTTACATTTGTTGTTCATGCTCTTAGTCGTCATATGCAGCACCCAACAATGATTCACTATAAAGCAGCTCTAAGAGTGAGATGGAACCATGTCAAGAACTCTTTTTTCCTGGAGGCAGCAATTTAAAACTTACGACATATTGTAACGTTGATTTTGTAGCATGTAAAACTGTTGGATCTCATATTTACTTGAACAGCAGAAGGAGATCAGTTGGATCTCATATTTACTTGAACAGCAGTAACTCAAGGAGATCACTTGCCTCTCATATTTACTTTAACAGCGGTTTGGTCTCATATTTACTTTAACAGCATTTTGGTCTCATACAAGACTGAGAAACAAGCAACTGCTTCTCAATCATCAGCTGAAGCCGAATACAGGTCTAAGGGAAACACATGCTCTGAAATTTTATGGCTACAAAATTTTCTCCTTAACTTTCAGGTTGATAATTCATCTTTAGTTCAAATTCTATGCAACAACAGGTCAGCTATTCAGATTGGATCAAATCCAATTCTACATGAGCTTACCAGACATGCAGAATTGGATTGCCATTTGGTTCATGACTTGCTGAAGATGGCACTGTTTCAACCAGATATATTGCTTCACATGAACATGTTGCAGACTCATTTACAAATGCTTTGGCAAAGGATCAGTTTCAAAATTTAAGGTGCAAACTAAGCATTGTCAATCTCTATGCTCCGTTTGAGGGGGTGTTAAAGTTGCAGCAGTGTAAAATCTCTAACGATTAAAAGTTCAAGTGGCAATTTATGCATAAGATTAGTGTCAATGAGCATATCTGTAAATTATAATATGAGGTTAACCATTCATTCATTCTATAATCCATATATAAGCAATGAGAAAACCTAATTGTCATTAGGCCTGGACATTGGGCCGGTTCGATAATCAGTTGGGCTCGGCCCGAGCCAAGTTCGTGACTGCTGACCGAGCCCAGCTCGACACCCGAGACCCAAGCCCGGCCCGGTGAAAAAATATATTTTTTAATATAAAATAATACACAAATACAATTAATTATAATAAAATATACATAATCATATATATATATATATATATATATATATATATATATATATAAACCTTTTGGGCCAAATCAGGCCAAACTGAAATAGCTCCATACCCATTTCTCTGGCCGGGCCCAGGCTTGAGTTTGGTAGGCAGGGTACCAGGTACCCAGCCCGGTCACTTCAATTCTGGCTGAGGCATGGAACCGGATGAATTCATAAAATTTTCCTAAAAATTCTAACTTACACAAAAAAAAAACCTGTGTCTTTTATTGTGGCCCATTCTTTGGGTGCAGTTTTAAAAATTTCCTTAAAAATTACGAAGAAACAGATAATTACATATAGAGGTAGGTATAACCAATATAAAGTGGAATGTAGATATTTGCCACCATGAAAGCAGGGTACTCACGAGAACGAGCAATGGATAGGCATAACATTTAATGAATATGCAAACAATTGGCAGGCATAAGAGATACAAAATTTTCCAATAACAATAGGTTACATATAAATTATAGTTCACATCAACATATTCCACTAGCCTCTAATCTCAGTTTCTGACTCCCCTGGGTTGAGAGCAAGAGGTCAGCTTCAACTGCAATATTCCAAAAAGTGCTCTCTGTGTGCTTCCCATACTCTTGACTTTCACAAAAGTATCCCCAACACCAATTGCATTACCTTGCCGGGGCCAACCACAGGGAAGAAGCAAACGGGTGAGCGTTCCAGGACAATCAAATCTTATAGCCCAATCAAGAGAAAAAAAAAAAACACAGGAAATCTATAGTGGCACCCGCATACAAAATAATACTACCTATCAGAGTGCCAGGAGAGAAGTTAATCTTTACACACCGGAAGCAGGCTTTAGTTTTGAACTATCATGTAATCAAGGAACAAGTATCCACAAAATGTAAACATACACACTCACATAAATGCAAACAAAAGCAAAAGAGAGGGATTCTGAACCTGAGAATGTTACAAGTTCAGCCTGTGCATGAAGCTTGAATTTCCTCTTGGCTTTTTTGTGTGTCAAGCAGATCATTGGACATTACAGACGGTATTCTATGGCGCTTAAGAATATGAGGGGTAGCAAGTTTGGCTTTAATGTAGTTTAAAACAATAACTCGATCTTCATCAAGGTCAAACCGTATCCACTTATCTATGCAGTTCTCCACAAGTCCACAGAGATGTTTTAGGTTTTCAACTTCAACATCATTCACCTTCCTAGCCTGTATAACATGTTGCAGCTTGCGTTAAGCAAAGGATTACAGGAAATCATTATAAACATCCAAAGTAGGATCAACCATATATTATGCAAAAAGTATAGGGAAATTTCAAAAGACCTAGACAACTACAAGCAAACATTGCATTGGCATAAGCTTTTGTGCTTCAATGTACCCAAGTAAACTTACCAGTTTATTATTGTTTCGAAATTCTTGTATGCAGAGATTTCACACTTCAGCTCCTCCAAGTAAACGTGCATCGACATAAGATTTTGAGCATCAGCACCCCCAAGTAAACATAGAAATGCATAATTTTCTTGTGTTTTGGTGTAAGATTTTGTGCTTCAGTACACACAAGTAGACACACTTTGGTATAAGATTTTGCACTACGGCACCTCTAAGGAAACATGCCTTAACCTAAGAATTCTCGCTTCAATGCACTCAAGAAAACATACTAGCCTACATAAGTTTTCAAACGTGTTCATTATAGTTCAGATTTCATTTCATAGTTCTAATCCAAATCACATATTCAAGTCTTATTTCTATGTTTGCATCTCATATGCAAGTCTCAGATCTGGTTGATCTTTATAGATCCAGATTCACTATTCTCAATTCAGATCTTGGATATCAAAGCAGAATCCAATTCTAACCATATCTAGATCCATCATCTAGAATTGTTCTTGGAACTGGACTTAGATTGGGTCTCAAGATCAAACCTAGATCTAGGATCCACATTTGAGTTTAATGCACATTATATCTCAAAAATGTATCATGTTTTTCTCACTCCACGCTTAATATTAATTCACATGTAAGCACTTGAAATGTGCATAGTTTTTTGTTGAGGGCTCGATACAAACGAAATTGAAATCAACATCTATATGTAGTCTGAATAGACATTTTTCTGATTTACATCAAGTTTCAAAATAAAGTTTAAAAGTGTGTTTTCTCCTCTTCATATTCACGCATCGTTCACCCATTGCTTTTTATGGAATTGATTTCAAAGTCTAGACAAGATCACAACAAGCAAATTTTGATTGAAAATGTAGTTTTAACATATGGTTTTGAGTTTTGAGAGTAGAGAGAGGGAGATAAATTTTAGTCATGTAGATTCAAGGGAGATAAGCATTAACAGACCTTTGAATCATATGAACTTAGTAAGCCTTCTTCACTGAACCCTAACCATGTAAGATATGAACCAGGAGTCAGTGGCAAGCGGCCTTTTGTGATTAGAGTTCTTTTGGAAATATCCAACATGTTAAATTCCAACACCTGTAAAACCATAAATGTTTGATAATTCAGAAAGGCAACTGACACTTCTTCTTTTTAAAAAAAAAAAAGAAGAGAAATCAACTAAAAGAACTTTTCTGGAAAATACACATCCTCTAGTATAATATGATCACATTGTAATTTAGTAACAGCCCTTCATATCAGACCCAAATGTAAAAAAAAAAGAAGAGAAATCAACTAAAAGAACTTTTCTGGAAAATACACATCCTCAAGTATAATATGATCACATTCTAATTTAGTAACAGCCCTTCATATCAGACCCAAATGTAAAAAGCTAATCCATGATGCCCTTTGGGGTTTGCATTGAAGATACAATGTGGAACAAAAAGCCAAAAAACAGAATTAAATAAGTAAACATTACTTTCACAAAGATAGATTATTAAGTACCTGATCTCCATTGGGAAGACATTCAGAAGCATGCGTAACAATAACAAGCTCATCCTTGTGGCCTGCAGTGGCAACCACTGGTCCATCAACAGATAGAACATAGTTCTGGAAAATGAAAACCACACTGGTTTCATTAGTGATCCCAAAAGTACAAAATTTCACCCTCAAAAAAATCCATAACGCCAATTGAATAATTTCCTAAATAAAAGGACCAGCAGGTTAGGAGAGATGTAACTGCTTAATCATCATACTGGTTACAAGGAGATCCAGCTAAAAAGCATCTGTTTTAAATTTTAGCTGACATTACCAAGTTTTGGACAATAATTCCATTAAAAGCTAGCAAATTCAAACATTCAAATACTTTGCCAACTTGCTTTTCAATAGTGTAAAGATCTTAGCAATTATAGAAAACAAGATACTTTTAATTGGCTGTGCTTTATCTTGTCTGGCTCCATCCCTATCAAATATAATATCCTGAAGTGTGTATGCAAAAAAAGCAATTTTCATGATTTTTCATGGCAATATTACAAAACAAGAGGTATTCACTTAACATGAATTTTCTCAAACTTCAACCTATGAGCTAATTAAAGGGAGAAAAATTATTAATTATGCATAGGCAAATGACCATCAAATGAAGGCAGGTCTAGGCAGCTGATGACCAAAAGAAAAAAACCACTTAGGGCCTAGATGGTGCTTTTCAGGGGACCAAATTGCATTTTTCCACTTGGTCGGACTCAGACTGTTATACTTAACAAAGAAGAGGAAAAAAAACAAAAGCAGAAAACAACAAAGTATGGAAGTGATGCCTCAGGAGAGAACATTCCCCCTCCCTTTGTCCCTAGGGTCCAAGGCAGATCCCATTGCAAGTGTGAGCCCAATGCATACTATATCACATGAGTGCAGAATGCGGATGCTCGTGCAGGTGCGGATGTAGGTGCCGGAGCAACGTATCCCAAAAAATTTGGGTACAATGGTGTGGCGAGGGTGTATATATAACATATTTATTATATATATATAAATGTATGTATTCATAATATATATAATCTTAAATTGTTTCTTAGCTTAATCTGTTCTTTCTTTTTACTTTTATTACTATACATAAAGAAAGAAAAGGACAGGGAGAAGAAAAAAAAAGAATGGAAAATATTTTGAACTTGCATAAAAAAGGATGCGGTTGGGGTGCATGTCGAAGCTGCACCAGCACCAGCGTCGTGTCGACACAGGTGCGGCCCCTTTTTTGAAGAGTCCGTGTGTCATAGAATGCACATCAATTAGTAGGGCTGTCACCTCAAAACATAGAGGCCCAACATCTAAGGAAATCGAATAGACAACTAGAGTTTCATCTGATCACTAGACTGACCAGTGTAAACTTCGAGTTTTGGAAAAGGTCTACCTTAATCAATATTTTTTTCAAAGTAGAAGAGTAAAAAAATGTTAGTAATTAAATAAATAATATTTGTTTGGTTTACCTGACATGTACCTTATTTAGGCTAACACCAGATGCCTAGGCATAGGTGAGAACAGTCCGCTTCTGAATTTTAACTAGATGTCACAATATTTTCAAAAATATTGCAACATTAATGTGAAAATAGAAAAACGAAAAAAAGGAAAAAAATCATGATATTTTGTAAAAAAAACAAACATATATTTATTGCATCATTTTCACAATTTTTTTCTATTTTTTAATATTGATGTTATCATGGATTTAAATTTAAACATAAAGTAAATTACTTTCACCATTTTTATCATCATCAAAACATTCCTTTTATCACTTTTATATAGTTGTATTTATGTTTCCTTATTAGTTTCTGATTTATTTCATTTACAGTTACTTTTCTTATTTTTTTAAGTTTTCCTAGTTTTTTCGAAGATTTCCTCCAAAAAAAAAAACAACTTTGCTGATTAGTACCCAAGAAAAATCTCGCCATTAAAAACCTAAGAACTTTGTCACATGGGTACTGCTGTAAAGGCAGTGTACCCGTACCGGCCAGGTACGACACTGGTGCTGGTACTGGTACTGTCTTGGATATCTCTTGTGTACTGGACAAACAGTACCGGGTACAATCAACGTACACAAGACTGTATCCGTTCAATTTAAAACTCGATCAAAGTTGACCAAGTCCTTTCTTATTCAAAATTTATGATTTCAGTTTTGTTCTTTACACCATTTACACTCAGGAAACACATACAAAGTTGTGTTTTCATATTTTTTTCAATAGTTTCTTCTTTAGAAACTATAAATTTTGAATCATGAATGTGTTATTTTGTTTGAATTCTTATTATGTTTTATACATGTATATACAGACGTACCCCCGTACCCAAGTTTTTTTAAAATAGTCCGAACTCGTACCCGTACCAGCACCCGCACCTATGTGACATAACCTGAGAACAATATTTGTAACAATGGTTTTAACAAAAGAGATTACTATATAGCCAAACAGACTGCATCTCAAGTTTTCTATTTAGTTGACAAGACCCGAGAAATAAGTCAGCCGTATAAAATGGCAATTAGACGTGTTTTTTTGTAAGCATGAAAAAAACGTGTTTTTTCCCGTTTTTTATTTTTTATTAATTTTTATTTTTTATAGTTTTCAGGATTTATTAAATGTTTTAAATTTTTTAAAAATTTGTCGAGATTTTCTTGAGATATTCCCGAGATATACAACTTTGCCATATTATACCCGAAAAATTATTCGTCGTATAATACCCGTACATGATATAAGTGACAATACCTTATAGATCCTTAAAAGGGGGAAAAAAAGTGAAATGCAATGATAAAGTTAGTAACAGAACAAGCTGGAAGGAAATATAAAATCAAACACCAAAGCATGGCATCCACCTCTTTATTTAAATAAATTGTGAATATCATTTATGTCTGATTTGGCAATGTATAAAAGATAGCAGTCATAAACCCGCAAAATCTGCAACCTTATGCTTTTATGGATACATTCAGGTTGTGAAAAGGAAAAACAAATGTGAAAATTTAAGGAAAATTGAAAAACAAAATCCCCAAGAAAAAAAAAATACTTAGGGATTAGCAAAATAAAATACACTTTATCTGCAACAAAGAATTAAGATAAACAAAGCAATCAAAGAACTTTGAAGGCTAAATGTGACTTCCACATTAAATTCAGAGTAAAAACTCATCATATTGCTTTGTTTATTAACTATGAGGGGCATGAACTATTGTCAAGAGGACTAACAAAAAATCACGAAATAAAACCAGGAAAAGGTTCAATGTAAAACTATTGAAGGAGAAGATGCATACAAGAGAACACAAGTGAGAAAGCAAAGAACCAGGGTATGACAGACATGGTAACTTTAGAAAAAGTGGGTACCAGGGCATGACAGGATATACATATTTATTATGCAAAATAACACAAAAAAAAATAAAAATGAAAGCAAGATTTAAATAAAAAAGTTATATAAATAAAGACATTACTCGTTAATGAACCACAACTATAAAAACAACATGAAAACTGATTTGAAAAAAATTAAGTCAACTAAAAATTAAGCAGTTTGGATCAACTTCGATCTAAAATTAAGCAATTTGGGTACAGGTACAATGAGAAGGGGTAAGTGGACCCTAATGAAGTACCTATGTGACTTAGATATTTATACATAGTTTGATACAACAAGAAAACCTCCTAAACTAGTTAAATTCATATGTTAATTATTCCTAGAGCTAGTATTAGCATCATGATTTTTGGAATTTAGAATCGCCCAAAACATGGCATCAACCTTTTTATTTAAATAAATCGTGAATATCATTTATGTCTCATTTGGTGATGTATAAAAGGTAGCAGTCATAAACCCGCAAAATCTGCAACCTTATGCTTTTATGGACACATTCAGGTTGTGAAAGGGAAAAACAAATTTGAAAATTTAAGGAAAATTGAATAACTAAATCCCCAAGAGAAAAATACTTAGAGATTAGCAAGACAAAATACACTTTAGCTGCTACAAAGAAATAAGATAAACAAAGCAATCAGAGAACTTTGAAGGCTAAATGTGACTTCCACATTAAATTCAGAGTAAAAACTCATCATATTGCTTTGTTTATGACCTATGAGGGGCATGAACTATTTATCAAAAGAGAACTAAAAAAAAGATTACGAATAAAACCAAGAAAAGGTTCAATGTACAATTATTGAAGGAGAAGATGCATACAAGAGAACACAAGTGAGAAAGCAAAAAACCAAAAGAAAGCACAGAAAGTAAGGTTTTAGCTGTGAAATATGGGAACAGAGATGTGGATACAGAAATGGCAACTTTAGAAAAAGCGGGTGCCAAGGTATGACAGGATATACATATGCATTATGCAAAATGACACCAAAAAAAAAAAATCAAAATGCAAGCAAGAGTTAAATAAAAAAGTTATATAAATAAAACATTACATGTTAATGAACCATAACTCTAAAAACAAAATGAAAACTGATTTGAAAAAAATTAAATCAACTAAAAATTTGGATCAGTTTTGATCTAAAATTAAGCAGTTTGGGTACGGGTACGACGAGAAGGGGTACGTGGACCCTAATGAAGTACCGTGACTTAGATATTTATACATAGTTTGATACAACAAGAAAGCTTCCTAAACTAGTTAAATTCATATGTTAATTATTCCTAGAGCTAGTAATAGCATCATGATTTTTGGAATTTAGAATCGCCCAAAGCATGGCATCAACCTCTTTATTTAAGTAAATCGTGAATATCATTTATGTCTCATTTGGCGATGTACAAAAGATAGCAGTCATAACCCGCAAAATCTGCAACCTTTTGTTTTTATGGACACATTCAGGTTGTGAAAGGGAAAAACAAATTTGAAAATTTAAGGAAAATTGAATAACTAAATCCCCAAGAGAAAAAAAAATATTTAGAGATTAACAAGATAAAATACACTTTAGCTGCTACAAAGAATTAAGACAAAACAAAGCAATCAGAGAACTTTGAAGGCTAAATGTGACTTCCACATTAAATTCAGAGTAAAAACTCATCATATTGCTTTGTTTATGAACTATGAGGGGCATGAACTATTATCAAGAGAACTAACAAAAAATCACGAAATAAAACCAGGAAAAGGTTCAATGTAAAACTATTGAAGGAGAAGATGCATACAAGAGAACACAAGTGAGAAAGCAAACAACCAAAAGAAAGCACGGAAAGTAAGGTTTTAGCTGTGAAATATTAGACAACTAAGTCATATGGGTATGGGTACAGAGACATGGATACGAACATGGCAACTTTAGAAAAAGTGGGTACCAGGGTATGACAGGATATACATATGTATTATGCAAAATAACACCAAAAAAAATCAGAATGAAAGCAAGATTTAAATAAAAAAGTTATATAAATAAAGACATTACACATTAATGAACCATAACACTAAAAACAAAATGAAAACTGATTTGAAAAAAAAAATAAGTCAACCAAAAAGTAAGCAGTTTGGATCAGTTTCGATCTAAAATTAAGAATCTTGGGTATGGGTAAGACGACAAGGGGTACGTGGACTTGGACAAAAAGTAAGCAGTATAATATATTCTCAAAGTACAACTTGGAGAAATTTTCAAAGTGTAGTGTCCATGGAGAAAGTAATTTCTTGGTATTCTAATACAGCAGTTGTAATTGGAATTTAACTTCTGGACGGTCGACTGTGCCTTTTCATTTGTTATGAAAAGCATTTATCTGCTTCATGTTTAAGAAAAGTAACCTTGTCTACAGTTGACCGTCCAGAAGTTAAATTCCAATTACAACTGCTGTACTGATTACCAAGAAATTACTTTCTCTGAAGACACTCTACACTTTGAAAATTTCTCCAAGTTGTACTTTGAGAATATATTATACATAGTTTGATACAAGAAAACTTCCTAAACTAGTTAAATTCATATGTTAATTATTCCTAGAGCTAGTATTAGCATCATGAGTTTTGGAATTTAGAATTGTGTAAAGGAAATTATTCCATGTTGAACAGGAAGACATTAATGAAGAAGCCATGGAGCCATCTGCTTCAACGCATCTAGAATTTCTGAATCTTAGAATCATCTAGAACAAACACAGAAATCATTTTTTCCTCCACTTACAGAAAATTTGTAACATCTTTGGTGTCATCTACAACAAGCAAATTTTGATTGAAAATGTAGTTTTAAAATATGGTTTTGAGTTTTGAGAGGAGAGAGAGGGAGATAAATTTTAGTCATGTAGATTCAAGGGAGAGGCTCCCTCTCCCTCCTATATATAGGGGTTCATCCCTCTCTCACTTCACACACTTGAGCTTTCCTTGAGAAGTCCAATAAAGTTGGTAAAAAAAGATTGGTTTAAGTCGTGTTTCGGGTTGCATTAGTACTCAGCCTAAACCCAACCAAACTCGACATAGGGGTCATGGGATTAAGTTCAGCTAGGGTGCCAGCTTCAGGTAAATTAATATTTCCTCTTCTTTTTTTCTTTGCAATTTAGTTCTTTTTCTTTATGCATTTTTAGTTTAATTTTTTGCTTTCATCATGTCTAGTTTAGTTTTCTTTTTGCTTTTAGATTGTTTAGTTTTCTTTTTTGCTTCTAAATGTCCAGACTAATTCATCTTTTGCTTAGTTTAGCATGTTTATTTTCTGGATTAGATTTATTTTAATGTCTTAGGGTAGGCATAGGTCAAGTATACTTCTCTCTTCCTCGCCTCTTTCTTTTAATTGCACGTTTTTGGTTTACGTAGTTTTACTTAAGTCATCCATATAGAATAAAGTTTCCTTTTGTGCTTTTTTTGGCATGTTTTGCACCTATGTTTTAATATAGACAGTACCACCTTTGCATCCACATGCACCCCTTGTTTGAAACCAGATTGGGTCAAGTAGCATACCCTATGTTTATCAGTCCAAGTATGTGAAAACTTGAACCCAGCTTGGTCATCATTCAAAAATCATTTCAAATCATAATTTTCCAAAAATATTTCCAAAATCGATCTCTTTAAAATGATTTAAAAAAACCTTAGGCCTTGTAGGCATGGAGTCCAATCCTAATTCAACTCTCTAAGACTTATCCGAGGCCTGTATTAGAGCCTACTACATGTGAACTCAATCCATGGCCTAGGTCTAGTCAAACTTCTTTACAAACTCATTCACATGGAATGAATGAAGCTGATATCACATGGTTTGACTAAAACCAAACCCACTTATTACAGTCAAACCCAAGTGGGTTCAAATCCAGCATTAGATAAAACTGAACTCGGCCATTTTGACCAACTTACCCTTAGCATATTTGGATCTTAGATCTCAATTCGAAATATAAGATTTAAATCAAAAAGCTCATGCTGATTTAAACTTGAATCTTAAGCCCAATTTTAGCATAGTTAGATTTGGATCCCAAAATTTGGATTATGGATCTTGGATCTATGACTTTGGATCTTAAATCTTAGATCTTGGACTTCAAAGCTTGGATTTTTTAACAGATTTCACATCAAGGTTATAGGTGTCATATTATGGATTTTGGATATCAGTTTTGATTTCAAACCATAACAAACCATATATTTTGGATTTTGGATTGTGGATCTCAGGTTTTGTATTTTGGATCAGATTTTATAGCATAAGCTTTGGATAAAAAATCTTAGATCAATATTCACAAGATCATACCCAAATACAAAATTTTTAAACCTGGTATTCATTAGACTTAGATCTATCCTTTTATAATTTGGATCTTAAGAGATCCAATCATGAATACAAGATCAAAACTACTGGATTTCTGACCTTGCTTTTTGATATTTTGGCTTTATATGACATTTCTAATTTCAAATTTAGAACAAGAATCTTATAACTCTCTCAAATACCGATTTAAATTTTTGGATTCAAATTTAAATTTCCCTGTTAGATCTATGTCCTACAGCCAAGTTCCAATAGTGATCGATCTCCAGGTCTACATGACCTAGTTTTTGCATGCATCATATTAGATTTAAGACATGGATTTGCATTGATATCTGATGATCTAGCATAAACCGACATCAAGGCTCAATTCTTTGTGTTCATAAGTCTAGTTTGGTGATCTATTTAAATTTCAAAACATGCATGATTTTAAAACTTGGGTACCCAAGTTTCACATATTTTAAGGAAAAGGAGGTAAATGTATTTTATGGCTAAACACATTAACTTGTAACTTGTGCTGCAATGTACAGTTTAGGGGTTGAACAGTCATCGCATGTTAAGCTGTTCATTGCTGTTAGAGCTAGATAAAACCCAAACTACTCAAACCCAGAAACCAATAGTGTCATTGTAAGTGTCAATCGAATGATTACATTCTTCTATCTTAGCAGTTGTTGATTTAAATTCATACTATATATTATTATATTTTGTATGATCAATTTAAAAAATAACTTCAAACGTTCCCTCAAGGGCCATAAGATATATTGGAAAGTAATGATGGCTACTACATGATTTGACTCCCAATTTCATGACTTTCAAGAGAAGGTTACTCAGTTTATGGCACAATAGCTAAACAATTCCAGTTATGTAAAGTTTAACTTTCAGTTATGGGTTCTATTTGTTAAACTATATTCTTGGTCGTTTTAACTTATTTTCTTAATGTTCATTATAGGCATGCCAGCACCACCAAACTTTACATGATTCCCTCCTTAGTGATTACATTTGGAGGAAAAATTTTTGTTCTTCGTTTTAAGTTACAGCACCGTGGACATGTACATAACATAACTTCCTTTAATATGTCGTTGTAACCTCGAACTTTAGTTATTGAGTTTTGGTGTAATACAGCTTCGAATTTTGTTTAATTATGGACATGTAACTGCTTAAATGACTTTATTGTAAGCAAGTTTCTATTTGCATATGTATTTCTGATTTTCTGAACTTATTTCAATTGTCAATTGGCAAAAAAAAACTTACAAGTCTTTATTGACGCATGCTAGTGCATCGGTAAAGATTATTACCAACGTTTCTGTGAACGTCGGCTAACGATTTACTGATGTTAAGGCAAACGTCGGTAGACTTTTGATTGATATTTGGTCGAATGTCAGCAAACATCGGTGATAATTATCACCATCGTTAGTAAACTCGTCTCTAATACTATTACTGACATCTGGCTGATGTCAATAATAGTTTATTCAACTGTGTTCTGCACGTGTCAATGAACAGTAATACATCGAGGCGTGCAGCCGTGTAGCAGAAATGTCGGTGATAGTGTTCACCGATGTCCAAATGAAACGTTTATAAAAATGTTAAAGACGTTCATTGGTTACTCAAAATATGTACTTGAGTTCCTTAGATCAGTTTGCTGATTTGTTTACTAGCCATTACCTCAGGCACGTCTCAACTCTAGCTATAGACCAAAGGGAACATGGGAAAGTCACATATATTGTAGAAATAATAAACTCTATTACGTACTGATGAAGCAAAGCAAACCAGAAGTCCAACATTCAAGACAAAGAGAATGATAAAGAACCAATGCAGATATATATGTAGTAGTGCTAAGTCTGGTCAACTTAACACACTATTTATTATGTATGTATTTTTTTTTTTCAACATGGAAGCAGCCAAGTGTCATGCTGGCTACTTCTTATTATAGCTTCAACAGTTATTAATATAGGGATTTGACTAATGCAGGTTATGGGCAGGCACAAAGTAACCAAAGCTGACTGCTGGCTTTCCATGGTGATGGTGTGCTGAATCTTCCATAACTAGGCTCTTGTAAAACTCTGGATGGTGGCGGTGAGGGGGAAGAGCCTTAATGAGCAGCTTATAGCTGTCGTGCCCAGGGGCACGCTCTAATTTCTCTGCAGCGATGACATGCAGAAAATTGAGGCGGGCATTGTTTTTCTTGTTGTTCATATCTACGGCTGATTTGCCCAATTCTTGAATGTGGTGATCCTTCTCGGCATGGGGAACTTGAACCCAGCGGGGCTCTGGACGATGAGGATCGTGATTATCATGATGATCATCATGGTGGGCAGTGGCCACAAAGGAGATTGCTGCAAAGAAAGTCGTAGAGAGCAGGAGCAATGGAAGAAGACGACCCATGGTGATAGTGGACGGGGATATTGGTGGCAGCTTTCACGGAGATCGCAATAAGTTATTAACCAAGCTTGTGGAGAGGAAGAAATCTTGCTTTGGCTACGAAGAAGTAGTAGGTGTATTGATTTGTAAAGTCCTTGGCTATTTATAGGCCAACAACAACGCGCTCGCCTGGCTGGTGAATCTTGTATGTTTCTATGAAGGAATTGACCCAAATTAAGTGAAGGGGGAAAAAAAAATTGAAGATGAAGACATAGTTTGGGTCATGTACGCTAGAGGCGACGCAGTCAATGGTATATACTGAGACATGTTCTGCATGTTGGTTCTCGATCTCTGGACCACTCAAGAGAGAGATATATTTATATATTACTCGTCAGACATTTGAGTTTAAATGTTCAGGCTCCTTGAATTCCCAAATAAACTCAATAATATTTTTTGTCTTGTTCCATTTTGATGACATCGCGCAACGTGCACTGATTATTATGTTATATTTTTTTCCTCTACATTGTTTAACATGCTTCAAATTTGTGACATCCACGTCCTTTTCTTGTCTTCTTTTCTTACTGGCGTCCTGTTTTCCGAAGCAGCACTGCTGGTGGAAGCATTGCGTTTTAGAAGAAAGGAACTGTGCCTGTACTCCGCCGCATATAATGTAAAATATTGATGCCCGCTTATTCAGTTCATTGGCCTTTAAAACTCTCTACTGAGGGCAATTAATTTGGTCAATAAGTGGACCTGCTTTGCCTCTTCATATATTGGGTTCTGTTATAAACGGCAATAATGCATGAAAGTCCACTTATAATCAGGAATGAATGTATAGGTCATTGAATTCCGTGTTCGGCCATGGCAATTGGTGGCGCGTACAGGTAAAAGGACTGTCATTCCTCCCCACCAGGGTAGCATCGGAAAACAGGACGCTCCTTTCAAAGGGATACAACGTGAACATCACAAATCTAAGCACGTTAAAGAAAGTGGAAGAGAAGTAGAATAAGAATCACGTTAACAATTTGCGATGTAATCTAAATGGAGCATGCTACAATAATTAATGTTGAGACCTAAACGAAACAATGCCCACTAAAGGTTCGGATTAGTCGTATTGCTTAACAGGAGGATAAGTTTTAAAATCAAAAGTCTCAAGCTTAGGAAGATAAACGTTTAAAATCAAAAGCCTCAAGGTTAGGGATATCTTGAGATGAGCGAGAATAGACGTGCAAGCCATTTCGTAGTGTTTACCATTGACTGCGTCGCCCCAAGGATACATGTTGTAGAACTATATGCCTTCTAATAATTCCTTTAATTTGGCTCCTTCAGATAAGTAAATGAAAATTCATGACCAGCTATGATCCCTGTGTGCCTCCCTGGCCGCGCTTATAAATGGGAGTTTTGTCCAAGGACCCTTACCCATCGGTACTACTACTTCATCATAACCAGAGCTAGCTTTCTTCCAAGCTCTAGCTCCACAACCCTCCCAACATCACCCGTCCACTATCGCCATGGGTCGTCTCCTTCCATTTCTCCTGCTCTCTATGACTTGCTTTGCAGCAATGGCCTTGCTGGCCACTGCTCACCAGGATGGCCATCATGATAATCATGATCATCGTCGTCCAGAGCCCCGCTGGGTTCATGTTCCCCATGCCGAGAAGGATCACCACATTCAAGAATTGGGCAAATCTGCCGTAGATATGCACAACAAGCAAAACCATGCCCGCCTCTATTTTCTGCATGTCATCGATGCAGAGAAATTAGAGCGTGCCCCTGGGCACTACAGCTATAGGCTGCTCATTAAGGCTCTTCCCCCTCACCGCCACAATCCCGAGTTTTACAAGAGCCAAGTTATGGAAGATGCAGCACGCCATGGAAAGCCACCAGTCCTCAGCTTTGGTTACTTTGTGCCTGCTCATAACCTGCATTAGTCAAATCCCTATACTAATAGCGGCTGAAGCTGTAAGCCTACAATAAGAAGTAGCCAGCATTGCTTGCATGTTGAAAATTATACTTATATAATAAATAATGTGTTAAGTTGTTCAGACTTAGCACCACATATGTACTGCATTGGTTCTTTTATGTTGTTGGACTTTCTCCTTTGCTTCATGACTATGTAACAGATTTTATTATTCTATATATATATGTGTCTTTCCTATGATCCCCTTTGTCTACTTCTTGCTTGGGATGGGCATGGGGCTGCGCGGCCTAATTCAAAGTGGGCTTGGTTCAATCGGTCCAAGGCATTAATCACGATTGCCTGTTTGCATCCCAAAATTGTTTTGGTTTTTAAAGTGCTTCATAAAAATGTGATTTTATTTTGGAATGAAAGAGAAAGGAACTCGTCCATTGGTATGAAGTCTGGACGTTTCCAATGCCTTTATTAGAGGTAACCATACGAAGAACTAAGCTTTGTTTTGCACATTCTGATATATGAAATATTATCCTAAATCTCATATGCATGCATGCTCAAGTCTAAATAAAATTTTTAAATATTAAGACAAATTTAATTAAACTATAGTTTGATTTAAAAAGTAGTGCCATCATGTCTAGAACTATGGTCTTAAGGGTTAATGAATTAGTAATTTTATGAACTTGTGATTGAATTGTTGGAATAAATAAATAGTATAAAAACCAAATTGTTTAAAAGAAATACTTGTAAGATCATTTGAGTTCTTTAAATATTATCACTAGAACTCAAATGAAAATAACTCATATTGGAAAGATAGTTTTTGAAAATGGAAGTTTTCAAAAGAAAATATGATTAGAAACACACTTGTAAATTACTTGTTTCGCAAATCAGAGCTTCAACTTATCATGCTTTGCAAAAGCAAACTTTCAAGTTTTGTTTGAAAGATAATATATCAAAATAAATGAACGACCACCATTGTTCTTGTTCATTATAGGGCCAAAGCGAAGAATTTTGTAATATTATAAAGATTTGAAAATCAAAACAATATATTAAAAAAATCAAGATTTGATATTTGAAACAAAAAAAAATATTAGAATTTGTAAGAGTGTTTCTTTTGAATCTTAAGAAAATTTCAAGATTTTGCCTTAATTCAATTATCACTTTATTATGGTTTGATCTTGTCTCACCTAAATTTCTTAGAGTCGCGTGCGTGTGAGCATTCAGGAATTCCAAAAATGATGATTACATCAATTCTATATGCTTAAGAATAAAATAAGTTATTCTTACCATAACATATATCTATTGAACAATGAAGAAGAAACATTTGTTAGAAATCAATAAAGGTAAAATCTCATCTACCGAGTCACTTAAATATAAGTAGGCCAAGGGAAGGCTAGAAAGAAATGAATGTTTAGGAAAATGTGAAAGATAATTTACAATTTAAAAAATCGAAAATGACATGCTCAATGCAAATTAACTTGTACATCAAGTTTGTTTAGATGTTCTTGGGGTTAGACATGTCCCAACTTCAAAATGATGAAAATAAAAAAATAATCAACCCCAAATCCTCACATTATAATGCATATCCACAAACAATCAAACGAGAGAGTGAAAATACATAGATAGAAATTAAAAGAGGAAAAGAAAAAAATGAAAATAAATATGAGAGAAATACTGATAAGGAGAGACAGAGAGAGAGAGAGATTTGAAAGAGGAAAAATTAAAAGGAGAGAGAAATGAAAAGAGCAATAAAAAGAAAGAAATATACACGAGAAATTAAAATGAAAGAAACATAAGTTAAAACGCAAGAAGAAAGTTAAGAATGAGAAATAAATATTAAAATGAAAAAAAAAGTAAAGAATGACTGCAAAAGAAGTTAAAATGAAAAATAGAAAAGTTAAAATGAGAGAAAGTAAGTTTAAATGAGATAAAAAAAAGTTAAAAGAAATGAAAAAAAGAGTTAACTGATAAAAGATAAGTTAAAAGAGAGAAAAAATTCTAATCAAAATAGAAAATGAATTAAACATTAGTCTTGGTCATGCTCCCAAAGCTTCAAAGAGTATTCAAAGCTCTAGAGAGATTCAAGGCCTTCATCGGCTTGTTATAAAAATATAAAAAAAAAGTGCAACAAAATTGTAGAAAGAAAAGTTATAAATACCTTTAAAAAAAAGTTTAATGTAAAAGGTGGCTTTTTAGATCTTTTCGGCAAAGAGAATTCCTTGATAGTGGCTCCAACAGGTTGCGCATGCTTTTCAAGAGTCCTTCATAAGCTCCTCCAAGGTCTTTTTTTGAAAATGAATGTTTGAAGTTGATAATGAAGAGACGCAAGCAAGAAAAATGTAAAAGAAAAAGAGGAAAAGGATGAGAAGAACAAGAAATCTAAAAGATGAGAGAAGGTTTAATGCTTTTAAAACATGATAGGTAAATGAGGGAAATGAAGAGATATTTATAGATGAAGGAAGCTGAAGGGGGTTGTGATTTTTTTTAAAATAAAATTAGTCATTAATTAGTCATTATTGGCTTAAAAATAACTTAAAACATTAAAAGAGTTAAATCTGCCCAAAAATAGGTTGACCGCACTAAGGGCATGCTGCCCTCCTAGGCCTAGGCCATGGCAAGCCTAAACAGGCCATTTTGCCTAGCCACATGCCTATTCTGGCTTGTTTTGAGCGGCCGCAAGCTGGGCCTGGTCAGCTAAAGGTCTACCCTCGCCGAGCCAAGAGGGCCCAAACTGGTATTGGCCAGCCAAGGGTGCGCCAAGCTGGCCAGGGCCTTGCCTAACTGGGCCAGGTGTGTTAGGGTGGTGCTTGGCGGGCTAGGCTGGCTGAGGCCGTGGTTGGCCTGCCATAGCCTGCCAGGCCAGCTTGGGCTTGGATTGGCTAGTCAGGCCAGGCAGTGGTTGAGGTTGGCCAGGCCATGGGGGTGCTTGGTCAGCCTGCCCAGTCAGTTGTTGGTCCTACAAAGGGTATTTGAAAAAATTTATTAAAAAAGAAGGGTATTTCCAGAAAATTAAATTGTATTTTGATAAAATCAAGGGTTTTTTAGAATATTAAATTATATTTTCAAAAATCAATGGTATATTGGGAATTTTGAATTAAAATTTATTGGTATTTAAGAAATGATCGTAACGCCTCGATACTTGGGTTACGAATGATCTGTGACTTGGATTCGAATCTAAAAATGGACCTTGGTCTCTGATTTGGATCTGGATTTGGATTAAGAGCTTAGAATGGATAAAAATATTATATTTAGATTTAAATTTAGATCTCAAATTTGGATCTAACATTTAGATTTGGATCTAAACCTCAAACAACACATGAATTCAGGTAAAAAGAAGGAATTGGATCTATGTTAAGAATTTATAACCAAACAAGGATATGGATATAAATTTTGGATATTGGAGCTGGATCAGATCTGAATTGGATTGAAGGCACAAATTGGGATCAAATTAGTCCATAATTGAGATTTAGATCAAGGTGTGGATCTAAAGTTCTGTTATGTTTCATGTTTTAGAATATAGATTTGGATGTGGAGCCGGGATTTGGATCTGGATTTGGATCAATGGATCTGCTTTAGGCTTCTATATGAGTTTTTGGACTGGATCCTGATTTGAATTATAAAATTAGTCTAAATTGAGATTGGGCTTTGGGCCCAAAGTCTGAAATTAGATCCAAATAAATGCCAAATATAGTTGATAGTCAAACACCTTTCGATGGGATATATCCAATGGTATTGTACAAACCCACTTAATACAACTTCATGAGTTAAGTGAATAGGAAGTGGATCATGATATCAAAGGATGGTGGAGGAAATATCTTTTCCATATGGCATAATATCAGCATAATCTGATCCTAAATGCTTTAAATCATTTTCTTTTCCAACTTTTGTACATGATTCCTTGGAAAAACTGGAAAATTCAATCAATATTGCACTTACTTTCTTTGATAAAGATCTTTGTAAGGCTAATGGAAGGAATTGATAAATCAACATAATACACTTATGACTCATTAATCTCAAGATTTTGCATTTTTTTAATGCACGAGTCGTGATATATTTATTTGCTCTACAGGAAAATGCACTTTATCTCTGACTCCTTTTGGTTAGGCCCCAGCATTAAATCATAACAAATGTTTTCAGCCCAATCTGACCCTATAGATGCCATTTTTAATTGTCTGTCGCTAATTAAAACTACGTCTTTAACTATAAAACTACGTCTTTAACTAAATTTGGCTAACGAAAAAGTTTAAGCTTTTCATCATCAAGTTTTTACGTAGTCTGAGCCAATGGTTTTCCATTTGTAAGAAAACATACGCTGATGTTAGAAATTAATAACCAAATGCATCATTTCTTCTAAATAAAACATGAGAGATACGTCTAAAAATGAACTTGTTGACGCAATCTTTTCTCTGTGGTTTAACCAAAAAAGTTTTGACTAATGCATTTCAGTTTACAACATGCAATGAGATTTTTATCTTTGGTGCTAGTTGCACTATTTCCTGCACCAGGAATCAAACATAATGCGAAAACATTGCATTTTAAAGCTCTAACAATCCATCTTTCTTAGGGGTGAGAATTTTAAGATTTGAAAGATGTAATTACCTTTTGTGGAAGATCTTTGAATTTTTTTGTTAATTTTCTTTAAAATTGTAGGGCATCATTGTTGCTCATTTATTAGAATAAGAGAGAAAGAAAAAGATGCCCCAGTTGGAAGGGAGAAATTGGAGATCACGAGGATATGTCTAGCCATAAAAAAAGAATCTTTATTGAAGATTGACAAAAGTATATCAAGTATGAAACTTTTTTGGATGAACGGTATTTATATGATCAGGTAATTCTACACCATCACCATCAATGACAAGATTATCAAGAAAAACCGATCGGTTTGTATTATTGAGGAACTTCTATTCCAGTGTGGTCATTCAAGAACCACTGATTGCAACTTTGTCAAGCAAAAAGATCTTCATACAAGTACCCCTTGTCAAATTTCTTGTCGTTCTCAAAATTTTCAACCCATCACAAAAATCGAGTATCTCCAAAATTTCTAAACCCGCTTCCTATAGTGAAGCTGCTCATCCATCTAATTGGGTCAAGGCAATGCAACAAGAAAGTGAGGCATTGAAAGCAAAAGACAACTGAACCTTGGTTTCACCTCCGAAGAACATTAAACCCATTGGATGCAAATGGGTTTGTTGCATCAAATATAGGCTGATGGTCAAACTGAGAGGTTCAAAGCAAGATTGATGGAAAAATAGTTTGCACAAATAGATGGAATGGATTTTCATGAGATGTTTGCTCCAGTTGCAAAACTGATCATAGTCTGTTGTTTCTTAGCAGTGGCAGCCAAACGCAGTGGATCCTATATCAAAGGGATGTGTATAATGTCTTTTCAAATTACAATTTAGAGGGGGATATCTACATGTTGTCACCACTAGGATATTGCAGCAATGAAGAATCTTGTTTGCAAGCTCAAGAAGTCTCTTTATGGCCTCAAGTAGGTCCATCGAAACTGGTACACAAAATTTTCTACTGCACTCATTGCTTATGGCTTTGTTCAATCCAAATGTGGTTACTCACCATTTACTTATATGCAAAAGGGGGTTTATATGACTGTGTTGGTGTGTGTAGATGATCTCATAGTAGTCGGAAATAGTCTTTTTAATATTGAAGAATTCAAAAGATATTTTTGGCAAGCATTTTCCTATGAAAGATTTGGGGGAACTTAGGCATTTTATGGGACTTTAACTTGCTAGATCAGCCAAAGAGATTTATTTGTCACAACATAAATATACATGTGACATTCTTGATGAGGTAGGTCTAATTCATGCACAACCATGTGACACACCAATGGAGTATAAACAAACACTTTCAGCCTCAGATGGAGAACTGTCAAGTGATCCAACTTAATATCACTGTGTAATAGGGCGACTTATATACTTAACCATAACTGGGCCCGAAGTTACATTTGTTGTTCATGCTCTTAGTCGTCATATGCAGCACCCAACAATGATTCACTATAAAGCAGCTCTAAGAGTGAGATGGAACCATGTCAAGAACTCTTTTTTCCTGGAGGCAGCAATTTAAAACTTACGACATATTGTAACGTTGATTTTGTAGCATGTAAAACTGTTGGATCTCATATTTACTTGAACAGCAGAAGGAGATCAGTTGGATCTCATATTTACTTGAACAGCAGTAACTCAAGGAGATCACTTGCCTCTCATATTTACTTTAACAGCGGTTTGGTCTCATATTTACTTTAACAGCATTTTGGTCTCATACAAGACTGAGAAACAAGCAACTGCTTCTCAATCATCAGCTGAAGCCGAATACAGGTCTAAGGGAAACACATGCTCTGAAATTTTATGGCTACAAAATTTTCTCCTTAACTTTCAGGTTGATAATTCATCTTTAGTTCAAATTCTATGCAACAACAGGTCAGCTATTCAGATTGGATCAAATCCAATTCTACATGAGCTTACCAGACATGCAGAATTGGATTGCCATTTGGTTCATGACTTGCTGAAGATGGCACTGTTTCAACCAGATATATTGCTTCACATGAACATGTTGCAGACTCATTTACAAATGCTTTGGCAAAGGATCAGTTTCAAAATTTAAGGTGCAAACTAAGCATTGTCAATCTCTATGCTCCGTTTGAGGGGGTGTTAAAGTTGCAGCAGTGTAAAATCTCTAACGATTAAAAGTTCAAGTGGCAATTTATGCATAAGATTAGTGTCAATGAGCATATCTGTAAATTATAATATGAGGTTAACCATTCATTCATTCTATAATCCATATATAAGCAATGAGAAAACCTAATTGTCATTAGGCCTGGACATTGGGCCGGTTCGATAATCAGTTGGGCTCGGCCCGAGCCAAGTTCGTGACTGCTGACCGAGCCCAGCTCGACACCCGAGACCCAAGCCCGGCCCGGTGAAAAAATATATTTTTTAATATAAAATAATACACAAATACAATTAATTATAATAAAATATACATAATCATATATATATATATATATATATATATATATATATATATAAACCTTTTGGGCCAAATCAGGCCAAACTGAAATAGCTCCATACCCATTTCTCTGGCCGGGCCCAGGCTTGAGTTTGGTAGGCAGGGTACCAGGTACCCAGCCCGGTCACTTCAATTCTGGCTGAGGCATGGAACCGGATGAATTCATAAAATTTTCCTAAAAATTCTAACTTACACAAAAAAAAAACCTGTGTCTTTTATTGTGGCCCATTCTTTGGGTGCAGTTTTAAAAATTTCCTTAAAAATTACGAAGAAACAGATAATTACATATAGAGGTAGGTATAACCAATATAAAGTGGAATGTAGATATTTGCCACCATGAAAGCAGGGTACTCACGAGAACGAGCAATGGATAGGCATAACATTTAATGAATATGCAAACAATTGGCAGGCATAAGAGATACAAAATTTTCCAATAACAATAGGTTACATATAAATTATAGTTCACATCAACATATTCCACTAGCCTCTAATCTCAGTTTCTGACTCCCCTGGGTTGAGAGCAAGAGGTCAGCTTCAACTGCAATATTCCAAAAAGTGCTCTCTGTGTGCTTCCCATACTCTTGACTTTCACAAAAGTATCCCCAACACCAATTGCATTACCTTGCCGGGGCCAACCACAGGGAAGAAGCAAACGGGTGAGCGTTCCAGGACAATCAAATCTTATAGCCCAATCAAGAGAAAAAAAAAAAACACAGGAAATCTATAGTGGCACCCGCATACAAAATAATACTACCTATCAGAGTGCCAGGAGAGAAGTTAATCTTTACACACCGGAAGCAGGCTTTAGTTTTGAACTATCATGTAATCAAGGAACAAGTATCCACAAAATGTAAACATACACACTCACATAAATGCAAACAAAAGCAAAAGAGAGGGATTCTGAACCTGAGAATGTTACAAGTTCAGCCTGTGCATGAAGCTTGAATTTCCTCTTGGCTTTTTTGTGTGTCAAGCAGATCATTGGACATTACAGACGGTATTCTATGGCGCTTAAGAATATGAGGGGTAGCAAGTTTGGCTTTAATGTAGTTTAAAACAATAACTCGATCTTCATCAAGGTCAAACCGTATCCACTTATCTATGCAGTTCTCCACAAGTCCACAGAGATGTTTTAGGTTTTCAACTTCAACATCATTCACCTTCCTAGCCTGTATAACATGTTGCAGCTTGCGTTAAGCAAAGGATTACAGGAAATCATTATAAACATCCAAAGTAGGATCAACCATATATTATGCAAAAAGTATAGGGAAATTTCAAAAGACCTAGACAACTACAAGCAAACATTGCATTGGCATAAGCTTTTGTGCTTCAATGTACCCAAGTAAACTTACCAGTTTATTATTGTTTCGAAATTCTTGTATGCAGAGATTTCACACTTCAGCTCCTCCAAGTAAACGTGCATCGACATAAGATTTTGAGCATCAGCACCCCCAAGTAAACATAGAAATGCATAATTTTCTTGTGTTTTGGTGTAAGATTTTGTGCTTCAGTACACACAAGTAGACACACTTTGGTATAAGATTTTGCACTACGGCACCTCTAAGGAAACATGCCTTAACCTAAGAATTCTCGCTTCAATGCACTCAAGAAAACATACTAGCCTACATAAGTTTTCAAACGTGTTCATTATAGTTCAGATTTCATTTCATAGTTCTAATCCAAATCACATATTCAAGTCTTATTTCTATGTTTGCATCTCATATGCAAGTCTCAGATCTGGTTGATCTTTATAGATCCAGATTCACTATTCTCAATTCAGATCTTGGATATCAAAGCAGAATCCAATTCTAACCATATCTAGATCCATCATCTAGAATTGTTCTTGGAACTGGACTTAGATTGGGTCTCAAGATCAAACCTAGATCTAGGATCCACATTTGAGTTTAATGCACATTATATCTCAAAAATGTATCATGTTTTTCTCACTCCACGCTTAATATTAATTCACATGTAAGCACTTGAAATGTGCATAGTTTTTTGTTGAGGGCTCGATACAAACGAAATTGAAATCAACATCTATATGTAGTCTGAATAGACATTTTTCTGATTTACATCAAGTTTCAAAATAAAGTTTAAAAGTGTGTTTTCTCCTCTTCATATTCACGCATCGTTCACCCATTGCTTTTTATGGAATTGATTTCAAAGTCTAGACAAGATCACAACAAGCAAATTTTGATTGAAAATGTAGTTTTAACATATGGTTTTGAGTTTTGAGAGTAGAGAGAGGGAGATAAATTTTAGTCATGTAGATTCAAGGGAGATAAGCATTAACAGACCTTTGAATCATATGAACTTAGTAAGCCTTCTTCACTGAACCCTAACCATGTAAGATATGAACCAGGAGTCAGTGGCAAGCGGCCTTTTGTGATTAGAGTTCTTTTGGAAATATCCAACATGTTAAATTCCAACACCTGTAAAACCATAAATGTTTGATAATTCAGAAAGGCAACTGACACTTCTTCTTTTTAAAAAAAAAAAAGAAGAGAAATCAACTAAAAGAACTTTTCTGGAAAATACACATCCTCTAGTATAATATGATCACATTGTAATTTAGTAACAGCCCTTCATATCAGACCCAAATGTAAAAAAAAAAGAAGAGAAATCAACTAAAAGAACTTTTCTGGAAAATACACATCCTCAAGTATAATATGATCACATTCTAATTTAGTAACAGCCCTTCATATCAGACCCAAATGTAAAAAGCTAATCCATGATGCCCTTTGGGGTTTGCATTGAAGATACAATGTGGAACAAAAAGCCAAAAAACAGAATTAAATAAGTAAACATTACTTTCACAAAGATAGATTATTAAGTACCTGATCTCCATTGGGAAGACATTCAGAAGCATGCGTAACAATAACAAGCTCATCCTTGTGGCCTGCAGTGGCAACCACTGGTCCATCAACAGATAGAACATAGTTCTGGAAAATGAAAACCACACTGGTTTCATTAGTGATCCCAAAAGTACAAAATTTCACCCTCAAAAAAATCCATAACGCCAATTGAATAATTTCCTAAATAAAAGGACCAGCAGGTTAGGAGAGATGTAACTGCTTAATCATCATACTGGTTACAAGGAGATCCAGCTAAAAAGCATCTGTTTTAAATTTTAGCTGACATTACCAAGTTTTGGACAATAATTCCATTAAAAGCTAGCAAATTCAAACATTCAAATACTTTGCCAACTTGCTTTTCAATAGTGTAAAGATCTTAGCAATTATAGAAAACAAGATACTTTTAATTGGCTGTGCTTTATCTTGTCTGGCTCCATCCCTATCAAATATAATATCCTGAAGTGTGTATGCAAAAAAAGCAATTTTCATGATTTTTCATGGCAATATTACAAAACAAGAGGTATTCACTTAACATGAATTTTCTCAAACTTCAACCTATGAGCTAATTAAAGGGAGAAAAATTATTAATTATGCATAGGCAAATGACCATCAAATGAAGGCAGGTCTAGGCAGCTGATGACCAAAAGAAAAAAACCACTTAGGGCCTAGATGGTGCTTTTCAGGGGACCAAATTGCATTTTTCCACTTGGTCGGACTCAGACTGTTATACTTAACAAAGAAGAGGAAAAAAACAAAAGCAGAAAACAACAAAGTATGGAAGTGATGCCTCAGGAGAGAACATTCCCCCTCCCTTTGTCCCTAGGGTCCAAGGCAGATCCCATTGCAAGTGTGAGCCCAATGCATACTATATCACATGAGTGCAGAATGCGGATGCTCGTGCAGGTGCGGATGTAGGTGCCGGAGCAACGTATCCCAAAAAATTTGGGTACAATGGTGTGGCGAGGGTGTATATATAACATATTTATTATATATATATAAATGTATGTATTCATAATATATATAATCTTAAATTGTTTCTTAGCTTAATCTGTTCTTTCTTTTTACTTTTATTACTATACATAAAGAAAGAAAAGGACAGGGAGAAGAAAAAAAAAGAATGGAAAATATTTTGTACTTGCATAAAAAAGGATGCGGTTGGGGTGCATGTCGAAGCTGCACCAGCACCAGCGTCGTGTCGACACAGGTGCGGCCCCTTTTTTGAAGAGTCCGTGTGTCATAGAATGCACATCAATTAGTAGGGCTGTCACCTCAAAACATAGAGGCCCAACATCTAAGGAAATCGAATAGACAACTAGAGTTTCATCTGATCACTAGACTGACCAGTGTAAACTTCGAGTTTTGGAAAAGGTCTACCTTAATCAATATTTTTTCAAAGTAGAAGAGTAAAAAAATGTTAGTAATTAAATAAATAATATTTGTTTGGTTTACCTGACATGTACCTTATTTAGGCTAACACCAGATGCCTAGGCATAGGTGAACAGTCCGCTTCTGAATTTTAACTAGATGTCACAATATTTTCAAAAATATTGCAACATTAATGTGAAAATAGAAAAACGAAAAAAAGGAAAAAATCATGATATTTTGTAAAAAAAACAAACATATATTTATTGCATCATTTTCACAATTTTTTCTATTTTTTAATATTGATGTTATCATGGATTTAAATTTAAACATAAAGTAAATTACTTTCACCATTTTTATCATCATCAAAACATTCCTTTTATCACTTTTATATAGTTGTATTTATGTTTCCTTATTAGTTTCTGATTTATTTCATTTACAGTTACTTTTCTTATTTTTTTAAGTTTTCCTAGTTTTTTCGAAGATTTCCTCCAAAAAAAAAAACAACTTTGCTGATTAGTACCCAAGAAAAATCTCGCCATTAAAACCTAAGAACTTTGTCACATGGGTACTGCTGTAAAGGCAGTGTACCCGTACCGGCCAGGTACGACACTGGTGCTGGTACTGGTACTGTCTTGGATATCTCTTGTGTACTGGACAAACAGTACCGGGTACAATCAACGTACACAAGACTGTATCCGTTCAATTTAAAACTCGATCAAAGTTGACCAAGTCTTTCTTATTCAAAATTTATGATTTCAGTTTTGTTCTTTACACCATTTACACTCAGGAAACACATACAAAGTTGTGTTTTCATATTTTTTCAATAGTTTCTTCTTTAGAAACTATAAATTTTGAATCATGAATGTGTTATTTTGTTTGAATTCTTATTATGTTTTATACATGTATATACAGACGTACCCCGTACCCAAGTTTTTTTAAAATAGTCCGAACTCGTACCCGTACCAGCACCCGCACCTATGTGACATAACCTGAGAACAATATTTGTAACAATGGTTTTAACAAAAGAGATTACTATATAGCCAAACAGACTGCATCTCAAGTTTTCTATTTAGTTGACAAGACCCGAGAAATAAGTCAGCCGTATAAAATGGCAATTAGACGTGTTTTTTTGTAAGCATGAAAAAACGTGTTTTTTCCGTTTTTTATTTTTTATTAATTTTTATTTTTTATAGTTTTCAGGATTTATTAAATGTTTTAAATTTTTTAAAAATTTGTCGAGATTTTCTTGAGATATTCCCGAGATATACAACTTTGCCATATTATACCCGAAAAATTATTCGTCGTATAATACCCGTACATGATATAAGTGACAATACCTTATAGATCCTTAAAAGGGGGAAAAAAAGTGAAATGCAATGATAAAGTTAGTAACAGAACAAGCTGGAAGGAAATATAAAATCAAACACCAAAGCATGGCATCCACCTCTTTATTTAAATAAATTGTGAATATCATTTATGTCTGATTTGGCAATGTATAAAAGATAGCAGTCATAAACCCGCAAAATCTGCAACCTTATGCTTTTATGGATACATTCAGGTTGTGAAAAGGAAAAACAAATGTGAAAATTTAAGGAAAATTGAAAAACAAAATCCCCAAGAAAAAAAAATACTTAGGGATTAGCAAAATAAAATACACTTTATCTGCAACAAAGAATTAAGATAAACAAAGCAATCAAAGAACTTTGAAGGCTAAATGTGACTTCCACATTAAATTCAGAGTAAAAACTCATCATATTGCTTTGTTTATTAACTATGAGGGGCATGAACTATTGTCAAGAGGACTAACAAAAAATCACGAAATAAAACCAGGAAAAGGTTCAATGTAAAACTATTGAAGGAGAAGATGCATACAAGAGAACACAAGTGAGAAAGCAAAGAACCAGGGTATGACAGACATGGTAACTTTAGAAAAAGTGGGTACCAGGGCATGACAGGATATACATATTTATTATGCAAAATAACACAAAAAAAAATAAAAATGAAAGCAAGATTTAAATAAAAAAGTTATATAAATAAAGACATTACTCGTTAATGAACCACAACTATAAAAACAACATGAAAACTGATTTGAAAAAAATTAAGTCAACTAAAAATTAAGCAGTTTGGATCAACTTCGATCTAAAATTAAGCAATTTGGGTACAGGTACAATGAGAAGGGGTAAGTGGACCCTAATGAAGTACCTATGTGACTTAGATATTTATACATAGTTTGATACAACAAGAAAACCTCCTAAACTAGTTAAATTCATATGTTAATTATTCCTAGAGCTAGTATTAGCATCATGATTTTTGGAATTAGAATCGCCAAAACATGGCATCAACCTTTTTATTTAAATAAATCGTGAATATCATTTATGTCTCATTTGGTGATGTATAAAAGGTAGCAGTCATAAACCCGCAAAATCTGCAACCTTATGCTTTTATGGACACATTCAGGTTGTGAAAGGGAAAAACAAATTTGAAAATTTAAGGAAAATTGAATAACTAAATCCCCAAGAGAAAAATACTTAGAGATTAGCAAGACAAAATACACTTTAGCTGCTACAAAGAAATAAGATAACAAAGCAATCAGAGAACTTTGAAGGCTAAATGTGACTTCCACATTAAATCAGAGTAAAACTCATTCATATTGCTTTGTTTATGACCTATGAGGGGCATGAACTATTTATCAAAAGAGAACTAAAAAAAAGATTACGAATAAAACCAAGAAAAGGTTCAATGTACAATTATTGAAGGAGAAGATGCATACAAGAGAACACAAGTGAGAAAGCAAAAAACCAAAAGAAAGCACAGAAAGTAAGGTTTTAGCTGTGAAATATGGAACAGAGATGTGGATACAGAAATGGCAACTTTAGAAAAAGCGGGTGCCAAGGTATGACAGGATATACATATGCATTATGCAAAATGACACCAAAAAAAAAAATCAAAATGCAAGCAAGAGTTAAATAAAAAGTTATTAAATAAAACATTACATGTTAATGAACCATAACTCTAAAAACAAAATGAAAACTGATTTGAAAAAAATTAAATCAACTAAAAATTTGGATCAGTTTTGATCTAAAATTAAGCAGTTT